>NC_080720.1:31033351-31145851 GCF_019097595.1 Hemibagrus wyckioides
GTGACAGAGGGTTTATTTTCGCTGTTCCCCGCAGCCTGTCAGTCTCCTGCTGCTGTTCTTCCGCCCCGTGGCCTTCTTTCTCACCCTCCCACTTGCTATGGACTCAATCCTCAATCCTCTATCCCCCAGAGGCCCGAAAGGTCGGCTGATGCGAAAGGAGGTTCGGTTGTTGTTTTCTGTTTCCGATTTCTCCACTTTTGTTCCGCTGCTCATTTAGACAAAGCGAAAGAGATAATATGAAGCCATCAGGGACTGCTCTGATCTCTCTCTCTCTCTCGCTCTCTCTCTCTCTCTCTCTGTTCTCCTTCAACACCATCTTTATTCTGTCCTCTTCACTTTCTCCCTCAGGAGAGGTGCCATCAGTAATCTTTTAGCCATTTTAATAATAGTAGAATGTAGACGTGTATTTTGGGGCATTATTAAATATTGATTGATATTAAGGATTAATAATACATTTGTAATATCTTGTGATTCCAGAGATCTTAGGCTAAAAATGGTTGACAACTAATTTAGGTTATTTTAAAGGAAGACGCCAGGAGCGCTTTCCAACCCGGTCTTTGTGTGTTTCATGATAAAAATCAACAACAATTCCCTGGAGTGAGGAAATAAAGGTGTAAAAAATGTGGCTAAGAGAAATCAGGTCCACAATTTGAGAGACAAAATCACAAAATTCAATTAGGACAGCCACAGAATGCGAAAGGAGGTCTTTGGTAAGAGTGGACATCAAACTCTTTAACTCCGCCCCTTTCAGAAGAGAGAAGCACAGAGCTGACACAGTGACCACTGACTGTATTACTGTGTTATTATGAGCACTATTACACTTCACAATATTTTTACAATAGCTACATTAATATCATACCATATGCAATATTACGAGGGGTGAGAAGTGTAAAACACAATAACAAGTCAGAAAACACACAATAATAATAATAATAATCTAAAAACACAATAATAAATCTAAAAACACAAGGATAAATCAGAAAACACAAGGACAATTCAGACAAACTGGAAAAGGTAAGTATCGATTGTGAATGGGATTCTTAGCTCTGATTGGACAAGACATCTGTCACTCAGGATATACAACAAGAAGGAAATTGTGTATCTTTTATTTTTAAATTTGGTATTGTGTTTCCGGTTTTGTTATTTTGTTTTCGGATTTGTTTGCTTCATTTTTGTTATTGTGTTTTTGTTTTGTTATTGTGTTTTTAAATTTGTTATTAGGTTTTTTTTTGTAATTGTGTTTTGTTTTTGTTATTGTGTTTTTGGTTTTGTAATTGTGTTTTTTGTAATTACTGCGGCCCGGGTTCGATTCCCGGGCAGGGTGCCCTCCCAGCCACTGAAGAGTTAACTCTCTGTGCCGGTCCCAAGACCGGATAAAAATGGGAGCGCTGCGACAGGAAGGGCATCCGGCATAAAACCTATGCTAAACCATGTGGATCGACTTATCTGCTACAAATAGCGGATCCTGCCATTGCAGGAATTTCCTTTGGGATTAATAAAGTTCTGTCTTATCTTATCTTATCTTATCTTATCTTATCTTATCTTATCTTATCTTATCTTATCTTATCTTATCTTATCTTATCTTATCTTATCTTATCTTATCTTAGGAAATGTCTGCATAAATCTCCACATCCCTTAACTACTATAGCTTATAGTGATACTGCATTCAGTCATTTTGGCTGAGATTTGACCAACTTAGCAGAGGTAATTTTATTCCACTCAGATGAGAGCAAGATTGATCAACCTGTGAGAGGAGGCTCTCCTGGTCACAGCATTCAACAGGTCTTCAGTAGGATTTAGCTCTGATCGGGCCGTTCCCAAAAACTTCTTCCTCTGAAGACATTCCTTTGAGTTTGCCTTGAGTGTGTGCTTTAAGTCGTTATCATGGTGGAAAATAGAATTTTTGTAGGGTTTTGTATTGATAGATCAATCCAGGTATCTTGATTTGAACCCCAGTTGAAGAAAAGCTGCCTCACAACATGATGCCACCACTATTTACATCTCTGGCATTTGGAAGACACCCTTATCCAGAGCCATCTACAATTTATCTCATTTTTATACAACTGAGCAGTCGGGAACCTGGCTCCGGGGCCCAGCAGTGGCACCTTGGTGGACCTGGGATTGGCTCTCAGAACCTTCTGATCAATAGTCCAGCACCTTCACCACTGAGCTACTACATCCCACCATACTTCACTGTGAAAACAGAAATCTAATTCATTTAAGTGATATGCTGTTTAATTTTTGGCAAAAAAAACCCTCGATGTGGGTATGAGAACACATTTTTCCAGATGTTTTGGTAAAATTTGGGCAGACTTGGATGTTTTTTTCATCACTTCCTTCTTGCCTCTCTAGTATATGTCCCAGATATGTGAAGAATACCACAGATCGTTGCCCCAGGGAGAAATTCCTGATCATTTTTCATCTTGACCTTTTGTCCTGTTTCAGAGGGACGTTACCGGTAATGTCCCCGTGGTGTTGACGATGATGATGATGAGCTTCACGGTGTTCTGTGGTACATGCTACATGGAAATTTTTTCCTACCCCTCACCAGATTGATGTCGGCTCTTTGAGGACGGAAGCTCCAGCAGAAAGACAAGAGAAGATAATCCTACAGAAACGGCTGATGTTCGTTTGAGGTTAATCAGGTGTATGATAATTACTTTTGAACACGAGTTTAAATGTGATTGCTTCATTCTGAGCACAGTCACATGCTTCATTACTAAAGATTACACATGCTTATGCAACCTGGTTAGCGGACATTTTTCTCCCCGTAAAATATTTCTATTAATTTTTCACTTAAATACCTCACAAAGTATGAGAGCAGTGTGTAGACCTTTTCACATCTGCTCTAATTTAACCATTTCATCCGTACATGCTCAAGTAAGATCTTTGATATAAACATCATATATATATATATACATATATAATATCATGTCTGAGCTTCTTTCCATCTCGTTCCTCACATCGAGTTGGTGCTCCAAACCGGGTTGTTGTCGTTGTTTCTACAGAAATATGAATTCATCAAATGTGTAGTGTGTGATATATACAGCGTTCCTCAAATGATCGAGTCGCCCCGTGGGGGTCGGATGGCACGGCTTCAGAGAAAGAGACGAGAACTCTGAGGGGGCTGAAGGAATGAAAAATTAGCATTCCATTAATACAGGACTAGGAGAGAAATGTATGTGTGTGTGTGTGTGTGTGTGTGCGCGCACATGTTTGGATGTTTCTGAGTCGTCTGAGGGAGCAAAGAGAGGAGAGGTTTTCTGGAGAGAGCTCAAACGAGCTGCGCTTAGTTACGGATTGAGGAGCCTGAGAGGATTGAGGAGAATGAGAGAGAGAGAGAGAGAGGTGGGGGGGGTAATGAGTGAGCGAGCGAGCGAGCAAGTGAGTGTGAGAGAGGGAGGGTGAAAAGGGACAGAGAGATGGAATAGAGGCAGCGAGAACGAGGTGTGGAGCATCTGAGAGACGAAGAATGGATTCTGCCATGACTTTATCTTACTTGGATGCTGACCGCTCCGGAACGCTGAGGCCATTTCTGGATGGAAAAAGCGCACAAAGCATCGTCTTGCTCAGGAAATGCTTATGAAGTCAATTGGAGGTAAACTTGTGTTTGTGTGTTTGATGTTTATTCAATGAAACTTTCAAGGAAGTCTTAGATGTGTAATAATTAACAAACACATTCATAACTGTGTATATATACACACACACACACACAGTGCTGGATGGATGACTAAAATAGAAGGTATATCAAAAGCTCAGGAATGAAACTGTTAGGGTTTATATTATGTGATTATATTATACAAGAAATGGCATGAAAAGAATTATTATTACACACACAATTGCACCATTCAGGATTTATGATTTATTTTTTTTGTTTAAAGTCTGTAATGCTCTACTGCCTTCATGAAATGATTGCTCTGAATATGAAAAGTTGTAACCCTTTCGTAACCAAAACCAGTCCTGTTGTCCGTATCGTTGTGTGTGTCATTTGTATTTTGATTCGATAATACACACACACACACACACCGCTTATCTACTTTAGTTCCTTCTCCATACATCTTGGATGGGAAAAAGGATGATATGCACCTTGCTCATTTTGACTACACCTGATTGAAAATATCAGCTCATATAGGTGGAGATGTAGCCTAAGGGGCGTGTCAGGGTACGTAATCCCCTCCCGCCACTGTCACTGTGAATCTACAGTTTGCGCTTGAAAGAAATCAGCCTTCGCTTCTCATGTCTTGCTTCTTTATAGCATCATTATGAGCGATTGTTTCAAAATAATCCACTTTCCCCTTCATATTCACCTGACATTTCCCACCCTCTAGTTCTATCATACGTTATTTACCGACTGTCGAGGGTGAATTCTAACACATGCTCCCTCAGAGAAGTCAGCCAACCCCATCTTTTCAAGCTGCTGCGTAACACACTTGGATGAAGGCACTATTCGTCCTCTTCCCTTGACAGGAAAGAGAGAGAAAATGCTGTGAAAAGAGCACGGCCAATTTTGCGCCCTTGGCTCCCGGTCACAGATGCCTGTGGAAACGTCAGGATTCGAGCTTGTGATATCTGGTGCACCAGTCAGGAGTCGAATCCATGTTTTCTTTTTAAAGCAAATGATCTGTTGCCAAAAATCAAGGGAGTTAAGGCTAGCCTTGCTTGCACATTAATATCAGCCACCTTTATGTACGTGTGATTATAGTGTGTGTTTAATATCCACTATTAACCCCTTAAACTTCACCAAATCTTCATGCTCACAACTCCTAATAGTTTCCTCCACTGAATATGTAATAAGATGCACGTAATAAGCGAGGACGTTAATCATTTGCGTGTCTCACATTTCTTTTCAGTCATTTATCCATCATCACAGCTGCCTGCTGTCAGAATCTGCCTCGCTCTCCATCCATTCTGTGTGTGTCTTTGAAGAACATCTGGAGGAAATTCTGCTGAAAAAGCTTTACAGCTCCTCAATGATACTCTCTACATTCCTGCACTTCACCTGCCATCTGCACTGACCGTCCTGTCACCGCCATGTCCGACGAGGAGCAAAGAGCGAACAGGAGCACAAATCTGTTCAGACCAGGAGCAGACCTCTGGCTCCCGGTGATTCTGGGTAACGTCTCGCCAAGCAATCCTGCAAACTCCAGCAACGCCGACGGGGACGCCAACGTAAACGAGTCACGTGCCCTCGGGACCGTGCAGAAGAACTGGCTGGCTCTGTTGATCCTGCTGGCCATTGTCGTCACGGTGACGGGAAACATCCTGGTCATCATGGCCGTGAGTCTGGAAAGGAAGCTGCAGAATGCCACAAACTACTTCCTGATGTCGCTGGCTATAACGGACATGCTGCTAGGCCTGCTGGTCATGCCTGTCGCCATGGTGACCATACTTTACAGTGAGTCACATTTGAAGGTTATGTGTGAAAACTGATATTTATGTAACACCTGCATTTATAGGGTATTAATAACAAGTTGGCAACTTTTTTCTCCAATCTAAAATTTGCTGTTACACCTTTTTATGGATGTTGTTCATAGGGCTACCCGAGGCCTTCATAAGCCCTTTACGACAAATTAAACCCACATCCGCTCAATATGTCATAAACAGGTATTATGACATAATCTATGACGTGTCATTTGTCAGTGTGTGAGTCAGTCATGTGTCAAATTTTGATTGACAAATGTGTCTTATGACTTACATTAGAATGTTATTATCACTTCTGCTACGTCAGTCATGTCATGGTGATGTGATGAAGCTATTCAAGCCTTCTGAAAGTCGACTCTGTTATAAACAAGCTGTGATTCAGGATAAGAGAAATGATATAACATTCTAAGAACAACGTTATTATGATGCTATGCCTTGTTATTAGTATTTATTAAATATTCATTCACTTATCTTCAGTAAGCACTTCCTGGTCAGGGTCGTAGTGAATCCAAACCAGTGGCATGAAGCAGGAATACGGCCCTTATAGTACACTAGAGCATTATAACAAATTATAAACAGTATATAGTAAAGTAGATAAATTTTGCTTAGTAATTATGTTATGAACATGTCATAGCTGTCAAAGGTATTATTAAATGCCTTATTATCTATTATAAGGATGGTAATACATCAAAAGCTCACCAAATAATCTCCCTGTCCAACCAATGACACGTTATAGCTACTATAAGACACTGAAAAGTGTTAGAATGCAACCTAACATGAGTGGCCCTGCAAAATTGACAGAAATCTTTAAACTAGTTTTCACTTGCTGGAATCTGATTTATAAATGCTTAAGTAGGGTTTATGTCTTGTGTTATGACTGGCTTATGAAGGTGTTATGTAGCCCTATGAATCCCTTAACGATCTAACCAAAGATTGTGGATGACTTGTTTAAAAATAGCTATACAGCAGAACCTCGGCGTACGAATTTAATTGGTTCTGGAGGCGAGTTCTTAAGGAGAAAATATGTATTGTGAAACGATTTTTCCATTAGAAATAATGTAAATCCAGATAATCCGTTCCAGCCACCCAAAAATATGACCAATATTACTAATTTCCAAGGGTGAAGGGGAAGTCATGCCACCAAGTTTGGGCTAAAAATAGAACAGACTACCCCCGCCACCAATCTGTCAACAACAAAAAACGCCTGAAAAATCAGCTAGCTTTTGAACGCATGCCGAAGGCAATGTTGGTATCGTGGGTTGACTCTTTCGTAACAGCTTTCGCTGACTGAAAAGAAAATCATAAAAATTCGTAAACTCACCAAGGTTGGCTTCGCTTGGCTTTCCACTGATGCTAACAAGTTGTGAACGGCTCTCGGACGTATGAGCAACTTAGCCGGCGTTCGGTTCATATGCCAATAATGCTTCGTATGCTGATGCAAATTTCTTGCGAAATTTCAATTCTTATGGCGAAAATGCGTAAAGGAGGGCATTTGTATGCCGAGGTTCCACTGTAGTTTTGGACTACAGCACAGCTGAGTATTCGTCCGACTGAGCCGATTGGTCCGTAGGTATTGATTAATGTTGATTAATTGGTGTTTCTATGGCAACAACTCATTTAATTAGACTTGTATGATGGACACTACACATAATTGAAGGTGAACAAATGGATAACAAGAAAAAGTTATTAAACAACAACAACAACAAACATTGCATTGTTGAAAAGTTTTGGTAAGTCTCCAGTGTCAGTGTGATGTAACTTTTTTTTTTAAAATGAATCCTGCTAAAGGAGTAGCATTTGATAGCTATATAGAGAATTGTAACTAACAGATGTTTCACAACATTAAACTACAATAATTATTAGATGTCAATAATCGACGTCTAACTCACCCTCTGAGTCGACTTTTCTCTTTTTCCTCACAACCAAATTTAGAAATCTGCAGACTGTGTGCAGCTGTCTTGCCAAAAGGTCAGAGAAAGAGAGGAAGAAAGGAAGAAAAAGAAAGAATAAAGCAGAAGAGACATGTTTATTCAAAGAGAAATCAACAGTTGAAAGATGTTTGACCACAGACCGCCCAAGAACATTTGACTCTATTTGTATTAATGTGAGTGTGAACTGGCAGCATCGGGGTTCATTGGAAACACAATCCAGCTGTGTGTAAAACTTCTCGGCTCTTTTCTGCAGTCTGGACAGATATGACATTTAACATTTCGGCAAAATGAATAATGAGGTGATGAGCACGTGTGTGGAATTAGCTTTGCTTTGATATCGGATTAATGAAAAGGGCGCTGAGGCGGTTCCAGAGATACTCTGTGATCAAAAAAATATTGACCCTCCTGCTTTGATGAGATGAATAATTTGGCTCGTGTGTACAAAAATAATATTACTCGGAATTACGTTCCGGCTGTTGTGAGCCTTACTGATGGATTTGCCTGGACGGCATGATAAATAATGCATTCACGGCTCAAAGAAATTCACCTGCTGTTGAAAAATGCTAAGGCAAGATAACAAACACGAACACCTGGATCCCAATATTCTCACACAATCACGTGCGAAAAAGCGTAACAAAGAAAAATAAAATTGTTTAGGCTGGCTTCGTTATCAGTGTTATCCTTCCTGTTGTATACGCTCTTATCTCTTCCAGAACGGTGTCCATACGGCGGGCTTGTAAACCAGAAGCGAGTTATCACAATAGCAATGATCTAAATGCCATTAGCCAGCAGCGTCCGTGTAATTCGCTTCATATTTGAAGTCTGCTTTCCGAGGCAACGAGAACTTGCGTTAGGCTAAAATAAGAAAACACGAGAAGTAAATCATATTATAGTAAGAAAAACAAAAAATTTTAACAGGAAAAACGCCACGTTATAACGAGAAAAATGGCATGTTACAATGAACGTCACTTATAAACTTATCATACACGTCACAAAAGCATCACATATTATAACAAGATAAACGTCATGTTATAATAAATTAAGGAACATTACGTTCGAAAAAGAAAAACTTACACATTATTAGACAAACGGCACATTACAGTGAGATAATTATCGCGTTATAACGAGAAAGACGTCACAGTATCACGAGAAAAACTGCACCTTTTCTCATTTTCTTGTAATGCCATGACACTTTTCTCTCCGTAAAATGGTGCTTTTCTGATAATAACAATATATTTTCTTCACATTGTAACATGATGTTTTATGGAAGGAGTCTCCAGTGTCACAGAAAGTCAGGAAGATTTCTGCACAGGAGTTTCTTTCTGCTTCCTAAATAACAAAACATGACTAGCTTCTATAATGTAAGTGATTGTTATTTTTTAGTTCTATAGCAATATTGAAATCAGCAAAGCAATTTTTTGTACTTCATACTGGACTTTTTCTTCCTTGCAACTCAACTTGCAACCTGATTTAGTGAAGGATAAAAAAGGCACTTAATATCACTCAGTGTTGTTATGGAGATCTTGTGCTAGCAAGAATATATCTGTAAAGTCTGACAGAACTCCTTATCCGTACTACATTTATTGTGGCTCAGCCTGTATTTCCCACATGATTTCCCCACATGGCTCACTTGTTAGAGAATTCGAATAGCTCCTGTGTACAGCCTCAGCGCTGTTAATGTCATTGATAGCTATGACCTGACTTTTCTTCTCTCCAGCCACCATTCCATCCTGCAGCAGCTGCAAGTCAGAGATGGTGAGAGACAGATTTATTATCACACTTCCTGGCTCGGGCTTCAATTTCATGCCTGTCCTGAGCTCTAATTCACACACTGTGTTGAAGGTCATGTATTTCTTTTTTAAATAGTGGGTGCCAAAATAGTTCCCCGGGAAAAGGTTAGCAAGTCTAAAAACACAGTGTCGGTCAAATGAGAGAGAAAAGCACCAATCTGACGTGTATAGAGTTCACACCAGCAGATCCAGTGGCACAATTCTGGGCTGAACATCAGAGTTGAGTAGATGGCAGATGGGGGGACATCCTGTTGTAAATAAAGCATTGAACACTGCTGACGTGTTTGTAAATTGGATTCGGATTCTGTCTGACATTTTGTGAGATATGAAAAGATGCTGCTAAGTCTTTTGATGTGGAAGGCAACAAATAATTACTTTTTGATAGCTTAGTGGGTGCTTAAAATAATCTTGTAAGCTTACTCACTAAGTTTTTATTTGACCTTAGGAATATGTGTAACCTTGTGCTCAGGAGCCTGACATTAACATTACATTTATTTCAGGACAAAATGTAATTCATGACTTACTTTAGAAAAACGTAATTTTTACCTCAGGAAAATGTGTAACTTTTACCTCAGGAACCTGTCATTTTTACTTCAGCAAAATATGCAACTATTACCTCAGGAATACATATAACTTTTGCCTCAGGAACATATAATATTAACCCCAGGAACAATTTGTAACATTTACTACAGAAAAATATGCAACTTTTTACTCAGAAACATATAATTTTTACTTCGAGAAATATGTAACTTTTACCTCACGAATATGTTTAACTTTCAATCAGGAACATGTAAATTTAACCCCAGGAACAACTAGTAACATGTAATTTTTACCTCAGGAACATGTCATTTTTACCATAGGAAAAAATGTCATTTTTACCTCAGGAACATATGCAACTTTTAACTGAGGAACATGTCATTTCTACCTCAGGAACATGTAATTTTAACCTCAGAAACTATTAGTGACATTTACCTCAGAAGCATGTAACTTTTACTTCAGGAACATGTAATTTTTACTTCTGGAAAATATGCAACTTTTACCTCAGAAATATGTATAACTTTTGCCTCAGGAACATGTCATTTTAACCCCAGGACCAATTTGTAACATTTACCTCAGAAACGTGTAATTTTTTACCTCAGGAACACGTCATTTTCACCACAGAAAAATATATCATTTTTACCTCAGGAACATATGCAACTTTTAACTCAGGAACATGTAATTTTAACCACAGAACCTATTAGTAACATTTACCTCAGAAACATGTAACGTTTACTTCAGAAACATGTAATTTTTACTTCTGGAAAATATGCAACTTTTACCTCAGGAAAATGTATAACATTTGCCTCAGGAACATGTCATTTTAACCCCGGAACAAATTGTAACATTTACCTCAAAAACATATGCAAATTTTACCTTAGGAATATGTATAACTTTTGCCTCAAGAACATGTCATTTTAAACTCAGTAACTATTAGTAACATTTACCCCAGAAATGTGCAACTTATTGTCTCAGGATCATGTAATTTTTACTTCAGGAAATATATAACTTTTACCTCAGGAATATGTATAACTTTTGCCTCAACAACATGGAATTTTAACCTCAGGAACTATTAGTGACATTTACCTCAGAGACGTGTAATTTTCACCTCAGGAACCTGTCATTTTTACTATTCGAAAATATGCAACTATTACCTAAGGAATACATATAACTTTTGCCTCAACAACATGGAATTTTAACCTCAGTAACTATTAGTAACATTTACTTCAGAAATGTGTAACTTTTACCCCAGGAACATGTCATTTTTACTTCAGGAAAATATGCAACTTTTACCCCAGGAACATTTATTTTGTTATATTTATTATGTTTATCTCAGAAAAATTTGCAGCTGCATGAACCAGATAGCTAGATAGCCTATTAACATAACATATAAATTAATGTTTAATTACTATAACAAAGACAACAAGAGCTGATGTTATTTGACCGAGTGCTTTAATGTAAACGTGTGATTTGAACTATTGTCAGAGCTGCTGTTATAGACAATTTAACACCTTCTGACCAAACAGAATCGAGAATTCTACAGCACTGTGGTATAAATTAATATTACAGATGATCTTCAAGTTTATAAATGAACGTTTTAGTGACATTGGGCTGGTCTTCACGTTGTCTTTTTTGCAGAGGTTTTTGACATTTGTTTCATGTCAAGACTGTTTACTTAGTCGATTTATCCTGACGGCTCGGACACGTCAAGTGTCATTGTGACGGATCAGAATAATTTACGGTTATGCTGAGCTCCTAAAGTTTACCTTAGTGTTCACTTGACCCTTTGACCTTCCAAGGGGTCGTCTAATGGCAGGGATTCCGCTAAAGGGAAACATCAGTGAGATCATACTAAAACAATATTGAAACAGGGCACTTGAATTATATAAGCAACCAAGTTCAGGGCAAGATGATTGAGAGGAGCGATGCTTTGTAACCGTAGGGATGGCATTCCTTCACACACTTGTTGTTCTCAGATTAATTTCGTGCTCTTCTGATGAGACTTGGAGGCATTTTGGGAATCATTCCGCGCTGTAACATCTCCAAAGTGTGACTGAAGAGCCGTAATGAGTTCTGGGGCTATGCTCTAAATTTGCCCCTCGCTCCAGTGCTTTCACACACCAAATCCCTCAGCACATAATCTCCGGCGTTCCTTCATCCTTCCCAGCCGAATCGCTTTTTTCCTTCTGTTCAGCACAATTGTGCACTAATAGTCATTAAGCCTTGCGATTGTAAGCAGAATGAACCTCGTCTCAGACGGATTCGCATCTAGAGTTAGCTCAGGGGATGACGCTTAGCTCCAAAGAGCATAAATCTGTTTGATATGTTGTGTTGACACAAAATGAAAAGCAAGCATGATTTAGGTTATCGTCGCCTGCTTCCCGAACGTGTTTTGATCGTTTACAGATCACGATTTGCTTTCTATGTTACATGAACTGCTAATATCCCGACTTCCGGGAATAAAAACTGCTAATCAGGCTCATTTTCATACGTTTCAAAAAAAGTGTTTTGAAGTCTTTCAGAAACCCTCGTGGCCATTACGTAATGAGTGTTTTTTTCATATGTAAAGCGGATAAACATGTTAGTTTAATTCTAATGCAGAATTTCTATTGAGGTGCCATTCGTAAATGAGGTGCCTCGTTAGATTCCCTCTCTTAGGTGAACACTTTTTACTTTTTCTTTGTTGTGTAGATGTGGGCAATGCCGATGCTCTTGCCAATTAATTTCATCAAAATACTTCCATGGAAACCTCTTTTCAGCATCGGAGCTTTTTGTTCCGCCGCGTGTTTGCCTCTCAGCCTGTGTGTTGCTGAGGGCTGCTTGTTAAAGATGCAATCAGTTATCTGGATAAATAGAAATAAATCTTCTTAATGAAGCACAGACACAGCAGGGCACAATGCAAGGCTGCTTACACATTTGTAGTGCCCTGCTGATTTTAAATTTTTAAACAGGTTTTTATTTTGGTAACAAAATGCAGCATATTGAAGGTAGAGTAATATTTCATGAACCGATTTCGGCCAAAGAAAAACAATCGCTAGTTAAAATATCACAATTTTTCATTTTAGAGAAAAATGGAAATGAGCCTTATGGGAGTCAGCTTTTATTTTGTAAACTTTTATTGATTTCTATTATCTGGATCACTGAAAAAAAAGAGAATTCCCAGCACTAAATTTCACAAACTCCATATCTTGGGTAGCTTTAATTGAATTTCTAGTTTATTTCTAACAACACAATGTTCTTTGGATTTCTTTCACATCCCAAAAGCCTGCCAGCAGGTGGACTGGCTATACTAGGTGTGAATGAATGTGAGAGTGTGTGAATGTGTGTGCACAGTACCCTATGATGGAATGACAACCCACCTACTGAGAATTCCCACCTTGCAACTGGTGTTCCAGGGATAGCCTCCGAACCGTTGTTTCCTAAGCGAAACATCTTCCACCAGCTGATCATTGGGATTAATAACGACGTTCCATGATGATTTGACTCAGAATTACATCACCCTCTGCTGGACAAAACGATACGAGTCACTTTATGATACTAAACCCATTAGCAAATCCTTTCCTCTCCTGACCTGTTGTCTTGCAGATTACACCTGGCCCTTCCCGTCTGCTTTGTGTCCGATCTGGATCTACTTGGACGTGTTGTTCTCCACAGCCTCCATCATGCACCTGTGTGCTATCTCTCTGGACCGCTACGTCGCTATCCGCAACCCCATCCAGCACAGCCGCACCAACTCCCGAACCCGAGCCCGGGTCAAGATCACAGCTGCCTGGACCATCTCTGTGGGTAAGAACTCACATGACCAACGGCTGGAAACTGGAAAGATATAACTGTCACGATATATCACGTATCTCATAATTGGATTTATTCAAGAAACTCCAATTACTTCATATAACACAAGCAAATCTCCAGGCCTGTGTCTCAGTTTTTGGGGCTCCTCCCACTCTTAGCTGACCTGATAAAAGCTTCAGCCAAATGAATTAATACAAATGTGCTGATGCTTTCTGGCATGTTTGAGTCATTTCCAGCAAATTAGTGGAAATCAGATTTTCCTGAAGAACTGCGAGCCTGATTTTCAACAGCTTTCGCTCACGTTTGCATCAAGAGTCAGAACCTTTCACTAATGCACTGTAGATGTTCATGAGAAAATTTTTCACTGTAAAATTGAGGTATTTTGGACTGGATTTGTCCTCAGGTTCAGAGGTGCTTGTTATGATTAATAATATAAACAATCTGCATGCCAGATTCTGGTGGGTTTTTTATGCAAGCCATAAATATTTGGTCATTTTTGGAGCCATAATATGGTCTTTTCAGAAAGAAAGAAGAAATGTTTTGTGTATAATCATGGATTTCTTAAACAGAATAGATCCAAGTGGAACACTTTAGAAAGATAGGAACCTTCAACTATTAAAAGAACCTGTGAAGAACTTTCTTTTTTAATATATTTTAGCTTATAGCTTATATATTAGCAATATATAGCTAATATATAAGCTTTATATTAGCTATATATATGAAACCTTTTTCAAACTTTTTGTGTTTATCTTTGTCTTACCTAGGAATCTCCATGCCTGTTCCAGTCCTTGGCCTCCAGGACCGCACCAAAGTCTTTAAAGATGGCAGCTGTCAGCTGACAGACGACAGTTTTGTCCTGATCGGCTCCTTCGTGGCGTTCTTCATCCCCCTTGTCATCATGGTGGTGACTTACTTCCTGACGATCAGCGCCCTGCAGAGCCAGGCCACGCTGTGTCTGGACCAGCTCATAGCACGTCCCAAGTGGCTGTCCATGCTGGATCTTCTCCCTCGAGGCTCTCTTTCTTCCGAGCGCTTATTCTCTCGGACCTCGCTCTGCCCTGACACTATTGTCCCGTCCGCCAGGCCGTTCATCCGCCGCACTGCACAGTCCATCAGCAACGAGCAGAAGGCCTCCAAAGTCCTTGGTGTGGTTTTCTTCCTGTTCGTGGTCATGTGGTGTCCGTTCTTCATTACAAACGTCATGGCGGTGGCGTGTGCCTCTTCGGCGTGTGACCCAGCGCTCATGACCGGCCTGCTTAACGTATTCGTCTGGGTGGGATACCTGTCTTCTGCGGTCAATCCGCTCGTGTACACTCTCTTCAACAAGACATACCGTGCAGCGTTTGCCCGCTACATGCGCTGCCGATACCGCGAGCCCAGCAGGCCGCTCCAGGTCATCCTGGTCAACACCATCCCTCCTTTGGCTTTTCACTCCTCCAAACTTCCACTTCAGGGAGACGATTCTTTAAGACATTCGAAAGACGACAGCGGATTTGGGACGTCCACCTACACGAACCAGGTAGAATCTCTGACCAAACGGGGAAGAGATGAAATGGTGAGTCACGTCTGAAATCGAAATGGTCGCATTTAATTTTATGGACATAAGGATTTGCTCAGGCTTCAGGAAATAGTGCTACAGATTCTCAAGGACTAATCCAGAGAAAATGGCATCTATATATAAAACACTTTTTAGTAAATGCAATTTTACAGTGGTGTTGTTGTTGTTTAAAGACGGTCCCAGAGGTGGGCTGCTCCTCACTGCAGTGATTCTTTGGGATTTGCCTTTTAATGAAAACGTGTCTGGCTGGGAAACACATTCTGAAAATATGAGACTTTGCCACCTCATTATTTATTTATATGATTTCTGTGCACTGAAATTGTCTTTTGTTCTTTTGTGCATTGCCAATTTGATAGCTAACTTTCAGAGTTATCTATCCTACTGACCCTCTTTTGCATAATCTGATTTCTCAAGGGTTCTCAGTTGAACT
This sequence comes from Hemibagrus wyckioides, assembly GCF_019097595.1. Taxonomy (NCBI): domain Eukaryota; kingdom Metazoa; phylum Chordata; class Actinopteri; order Siluriformes; family Bagridae; genus Hemibagrus; species Hemibagrus wyckioides. The sequence continues at coordinate 31,048,811 of NC_080720.1, forward strand.
TTTTTTTTCAGGATAAACTGAAAGCTGATTAGAATTGTATTTGTCTTAAATGTGCTTTTCCAATCATGGGTTCACAAATCCCGAGGGAAATTTGACATTGAAAGATTTAAAGGATTTTTCGGATTGTATTTTCGCTACCTTGGGAAACGATACTTAATGGATTATGAAATCTGTGTCACAATAAATACCTGTGTATAAATTTGAAATGTATGTGGGTAAATAAAACGAATAAACTGGACTGGAGTGCTTTATAATGTCAAGGCAAAGCAAATAATATGGAGTTTCTGGAAATAATAAAGAATTCCTGTAATATTCATATCTAATAACAGCACTTATTATACCTTTATACCATTACACCTCAAAAGTTTATAGATTTACAATAGCAGCACTTTCTGAAACGTTTTATTGATGAGATATTACTGTACTCTAGGTGGGCGGGGCACACTCTGTCCTGTCAATCACTAGCTAATCATGGGCCAAAAATAAAGAAAGAAAGAAAGAAAGAAAGAAAGAAAGAAAGAAAGAAAGAAAGAAAGAAAGAAAGAAAATGATTAAAAAATCCAGTCTAAATTGCTACTAGTTGCCATTTTATTAGCAACAATCTGATAAATCTGACAGCTATGTTCTCGTGGGGAAAAAAACTATATACTCTAATAAACCAACAATGCACTGCATATATGCACACCGGATGTGGTAGCATTACAGGATGTGTGCCATTTTTGACAGTAACAAAATACAGAAGCTGCAGTAACCGTATTATTAAACCGTTTGCAATTCATTTTAATTCACTTGGGTTAAAGTCTATAAAAGATGCAGTATGAGTCTGTCCTGATCAGACCTTTTGCTTCTAGAGAGAATTAAACCATCAGATATGTACGGCTCTACATGGTCCACACAGTGTGTAAGTTGCCTTTGCTTTATATTCACACTCACCGGCTATTTTATTCATTCATGGAAGCTTCCAGAGAACCAAGCAGACAGGTCAAGAGCTTCAGTTTGTGTTCACAATAAATATGGTCTGGGTCGAAAATCTCCTGGGATTTTCAAACACAGAATAGTGTGGAGGAAAAAAAAAACATCCAGTGAGCAATGGTTCTGTAGGAGGATGAGCCTTACTGATGAGGAAAATGGGCAGAGGCTATGGAAGTTCTATAGTAACTCAGATAACTGTGGTGAGCAGAAAAGCATCTCAGAATGCATAACAGGTTGAGGCTGCAACAGCAGAAGAACCCTTCAGGTGCCGTATATAATAAAAACCTTTGTACCGAACAGTACATTGATTTTTTGCTTTAGCACACTGATTATTGTCATCACAGGTGGACTTTTCTCCGAAACGAGGAACTAGCCGAAATATTTCAAAGCTTTAATGCATAATTCGAAACAAAACCAATGAATATTTGGTTAGCAAAGTGACATTCAGTGCTCAGATAACTCTTCAGAGTTGATTAATCATTGCTTGGCTCTTTGTGTAACACCAGGAGCGAGTTGTAAAGTACAGCCTAAATGACTGTGTTTAGTCTTTCTAATTGATACGGGCTTTGAATCTCTGTTTTTAATGGCTACGCTTTCCCAGTTTCCCAGTTCTGGCGTTGTTGCAGAAACAAAATTCATTAATGAAAAAGGCACACGAGAATAATGCACACAAGCAATGCCAGTTTTTGTTTAGATGTTTTTTTTTCTTCCCTAAAACATGCTAATGCAGTCCATTAGGCTTACAGAGTCCATGCACATTACAGTAATAGACTGCAGGAGCCAATTTATAAACAACCACTAAATAGATCATCATGATAGATTATTATTATAAAGGAGGCTGGTCTGTTCGTTTACTTTCATTCTGAGCTGGTTTTCTGTCGTGTATACGTGTGCTGGTGCGCCCCCTGGTGACATGATATAAAAGTTATTGACAGTGATCCAACAAAATGAGTGTCATTTCTTTATTACAGTAATTTGATCCATTTCTTTTTGTAGTGTGTGTACGGTGTGAAAGGTTGTGTGTTGTGTGTTTTGGTACTTTGATTGCTGCGTTTTTTTAAAATACACTGAATACAATTAAAGCAGGCAACAATTCAGTAAAATTTCTTTCTGCTGAGAAAAAATGAATATGCCCCCTCCACTAGGACTGACAGGTACTGATGCCACGCCTGACTTACTGAGCTGACGAGCAGAGAAGCCACACCCCATTCACTGGGACTGACAGGTACTGATGCCATGCCTGACTTACTGAGCTGACGAGCAGAGAAGCCACACCCCATTCACTGGGACTGACAGGTACTGATGCCACACCTCCTTTACTGACCTGACGAGCAGAGAAGCCACACCCCATTCACTAGGACTGACAGGTACTGATGCCATGCCTGACTTACTGAGCTGATGAGTAGAGAAGCCACACCCCATTCACTGGGACTGACAGGTACTGATGCCACACCTCCTTTACTGAGCTGACGAGCAGAGAAGCCACACCCCATTCACTAGGACTGACAGGTACTGATGCCACGCCTGACTTACTGAGCTGACGAGCAGAGAAGCCACACCCCATTCACTAGGACTGACAGGTACTGATGCCATGCCTGACTTACTGAGCTGACGAGCAGAGAAGCCATGCCCCCTCCACTAGGACTGACAGGTACTGATTCTCTGCCTGACTTACTGACCTGACGAGCAGAGAAGCCACACCCCATTCACTGGGACTGACAGGTACTGATGCCACACCTCCTTTACTGACCTGACGAGCAGAGAAGCCACGCCCCCTCCACTAGGACTGACAGGTACTGATTCCCTGCCTGACTTACTGACCTGATGAGCAGAGAAACCACACCCCGTCCACTGGGACTGAAAGGTACTTATGCCACACCTCCTTGACTGACCAGAAGAGAAGAGAAGCCACTCCCCCTTCAATGGGACTACTACCACAGGTACTACTGACACGTGTGACTTACTAACCTGACAAGCTGGGAGGCTATGCCCCTTCCACTGGGACTGACAGGTACTGATGCCGCACCTACTTTGCTGACCTGACAAGCTTCGAAGCCACGCCCCTTTCACTGGGACTGACAGGTACTCATCCCACATCTCCTTTATTGAACTCTCAAGCTGTGAGGCCACGCCCCTTCCACTGAGTCTGACAGGTACTTATGCCGTACTTTCTTTAGTGATCTGACAAACTGCGAGGCCATGCCCCTTCCACTGGGACTGACAGGTACTGATGCGGCACCTACTTTATTCACCTGACAAGCTACGAGGCCACGCCCCTTCTAAAAAGACTGACAGGTACTGATGCCACATCTCCTTTATTGACCTCCCAAGCTGTTTGGCCATTCCCCCTCTACTGAGTCTGACAGGTACTCATGCAGCCCTTCCTTTATTGACCTGTCAAGCTGAGAGGCTAGGCCCCCTACTTACAACTGACAATATGCCACGCCTCCTTTATTGACCTAATAAGCAGGTGAGGGATTAATTTGCTTACAAAATATTAAACAAAACCTTAAATTTAATTTAATTACTTAATTAAAAACATTTACAAACAGAGGTTCATTGACTGCATGCATTTCTATGTTGCACTCTATTTTTGTTATTGGCCATTTTCTCTGCAGCTGAAATGAGAAATTTGGAGCTGTACACATTTAGCTACAAGGTTTAGATGAAAGTGCAGTCAGTGGTGAGACCAACAGGAGGCAAATCAGCATGAGTCGGAGTTACTGCAGCACTGGAACAACTCACAAGCAATAATTCACTGGAGGGTTTTTTTGTTGTTGTTCTGTGAAAAGAAACAATTAAAGAGCCCGTTGTTTGCCTCGTTTAATTTGCACCGTGGGCTATCAGAGGCAGAAAGCAAAGGCAGAAAAACAAAGGCAGGCTATAATATTCACAGCGTGACTGACGTGACGTGATTACACCTCTAACGCTGTGCGCACGGTGACAGCAGTTCAGGTAAATCATCTACAGGAAATACGGCGCTCCGGTGACAGCGGGGCCGTGCGCAAAGACGATCAAGAGCTGCTGCTGAACGGTGTGCAACCGCGTGTGTGTGTGTGTGTGTGTGTGTGTGTGTTGGGGGGGCGTTAAAGAACTGAGTATATGCATTCACATACTTTAGTGGGGGGTGTGTTAAAGAATTTAGCACAGTTGGAAATGGACCTAAACAGTAAATTCTTAGAAAAGCCTCAAAGACTCGGTTGTCCAGCTGGGAGCAATATTAAAGGTCCTCTGTAGAACAATACAGTAAAGTTTTTAAATGATCAGAAATACTTGGAAGTACAACTCTGTTAGGGAGCTTAGATCACTTATTACACGTACAGAAAAAAATACATACATTTAATTAGTGTTAAACATGCATCCATCCATTTCTGTACCGCTTATCCTACACAGGATCAGGGGAATACTACTACTACTATTACTATTACTAATATAGTTTATACTATTTCAGTGGACTATGATTTATGGTATGACTGGATTAATAGTATTAATTTTATAAAATTTGAAAAACTTTGGGCTTGAGAATGGTGCTATATAGTCTAGCTTAATCTTTATTATTATTATTATTATTATTATTATTATTATTATTAACATCAACAACAAATACAATAATAATAATAATAATAATAATAATAATAATAATAATAATAATAATAATAAAGTTTATAGTATTTCACTAAAATATCATTTATGGTATGGCTGGATTAATAGTTGAATCTTAATATTTGAAAAAATTGGGAAAGGTGCTATATAGTCTAGCTTTTAACTTTTATTTATTTATTATTATTATTATTATTATTATTATTATTATTATTATTATTATTAACAACAACAATAATAATACAACAGTGTACTTGGGAAAAATAAATAAATATAACCTCTAACTATTAAGACAGATATAAAATTGGAACATTAGATTTTGCAGTTTATATTTATTTATATAAGGTTGTATTTATTTTAAATAACACGTGAATGTAGCACACGTTCAAGTGAAAGTACTCTGACGTCACACCGACGCTGAGTGCAAAAAAAAAAAACCCTCTGGCGCGGTTTAAATGCGCTGCGCGCGGATCCACCTTCAGCTCAGTGTGCACGGGGGACTGTCGGTGTGTGTGCGCGAGCGTGTGTGTGTGAGAGAGAAAGTGAGAGAGAGAGAGAGAGAGAGAGAGAGAGAGAGAAACGCCAATATGAAAAAGTTTGGCTCGTTCAATAACTTCGCGAAGCGCGTGAAGCCGGCGCGCGCTCCCAATGAGCAGGTGTGCATGGTGGAGTGCGCGCCCCCGTGTACGTGCCGCTCGTCCCCGCGGTGCGTCTGCCCGTCGTCAAGAGGAAGAGACGGACTGGAGGACCTGAAGGTCGGTGACTTAACGAGCATAACGAGTCAACAGGCACAAAAGTGCACGCAATCCGTTACTATGAATTATTATCAGCTCTCATTTCAGCTGATTAAAGTTTTATGTGTTAAAGTTTAATGATAAGGTTATTTTTACGCACAATATATTACACTAAAAATATGCTGGTAAATCCATCTCCAATATAGTCATAGTTATTTAATGTAGTTACATACTTCTAGCCAGGACGCTCCTTATCTTAGTGGGAGGTGTGGAGGAGTGAGAGGCCACTCATAGGTCACTCTCTCACATAGTGAGAGACCTATAATATCATATAATATCATATAATATCATATAATAAATAGACAATAAGGCAAACTTTGTAGGCAATAACTGAGCGTATTTTTAATGTGTGCATTAGACAGTTTGAGTTTGTAGACTTTATGGACTGAGATATGTCTCTGTCGCTGGTTTAATGGCGTGTGTATCACGCATACTTATGTTTTAAAAGTATTTGCAGGGAAAAACTTTTACAAATCAAGATGTCAGAAAAAAGTCCTGGAGTCATGCTATTCAGAGTGAGTGGATAGATGTGTGTGGGGAAAAATAATTATAAATCATGTACTTTGTGGTCTGGAAAAAAAACAGGCTTAAAGTTCTGAATAAAAAAAGCTCAAGAGTAATGAGTAATAAAATGAACGTAATACAATAGCACATCTCTGAACGTATAGGATATAAGCTCTGAATAAGCTGAGGTGATACGATACGTCAGTCAGACTTACCTTCCTGCTGTATAATCTGCTCTTTGATGTACTTTAGGGGGGACTTTAGTCCTAAACACACTGTCGTGTGTGTGTGTGATTAGTCTGCGGTGGGGTTTCCATTCAGATCCAGAGTTCACAGAGTTTATACGTGTTCATTGGTCTCCCACTGTGCCACAAGAAAGGCATCTAAAGGTTCTTTTCAATTGATTGTGCTTGCAAAATGTACATACTGGTTTTAATCATGACTCCTTGTCTTTAGGGAAATGGAGGTCCGTATGAGACAGGAGTCTCCAACAATCATGCCTTTGATAATCTTGCCTATATGGCAGGAAGTCTCAGTGAACTTCGACCAAATGTTGGCCAGATTTCTCAACTAACCCTAACTCTAACTCTAAATAGCGACCCTTCCAGCCCAGACAGCGCTCGTGACCTCCAGACACGTCTCTCCGCACTCAGTGGTGTATCCAACGTGTTTATTCCTCACTCCGGTGGCCGAGCATGGGTAGGCTACCATCCGTCTACAGTCACGCCCAAAGAGATCTTACAAGAGATTCAGGGGATGGGATACGGAGTGACCGAAGTGAGCGATGCTCCTCAACTTGGAGAGCTAGCTCAGGAAGGGAGCTTGGTAAGGATCAGAGTGGAAGGGATGACGTGCCACTCATGCGTACGCTCCATCCAGGACCGGATTGGAGCACTGCAAGGGGTTCAGGGTTTGAACGTGTCCTTGAGAGACAAGGAAGCCGTTATATGGTATAACTACAAACAGGTGAAGCCGGAAGATCTACGAAAACACATACACGACATGGGCTTTGACGCCTGTCTCAGTCAGACAGACTCGAGCTATGTCTGTCCGAAGACGGCACAATCAGAATGGGTGGAGGCGAGGTTCGGTGTGGAAGGGATGCATTGTGGGTCATGTGTCAGAAACATTACAGAAAGCTTATCTGGAATGCTGGGTGTCCAGGGCGTGTCAGTGTCACTGGAAAGCAGAAGTGTGGAGTTGAAATACGATCCATCTTTGGTTACCTTGGTCACTATCAAAGCTGTAATAGAGGAACTTCCTTTCGGGAAGTTTAGCGTAACTCCAGAATTCCAGGAACAGATTTCCAGGACTAATGGATTTGTGCGCTCTAAGATGTCTGGGTTTCATTCTTTGGACAGCACTTCACTCCAGAAAGTGGTGATGATAATAAAAGGCATGACATGTAACTCTTGTGTGCAGTCCATAGAGGAAGTGATGTCACAGAGGTCTGGTGTGCATGCTATCACAGTTTATCTAAAAGAACAGAGGGGAATAATTACATTTGACCCCAGAGTGACCGGTCCTGCTGAACTCAGGGACGCCATTGAGGACATGGGCTTTGAGGCGTCCATTGAACAAGGTAAAGTGTCCACATGTATCCAGCATACAGTCATGGTGTCGCATACTGGAGGATCTGTATTCATAATTCATATATTTTATACGTTCAATTAGAACCAAAAAAGAAGCAAATAACTAAAAAAAGCTAGCTAACGATCTAAAAAGGTGAACTAACAGATAGTATTTGTCAGGATTTTCAAGTCAGATGTATTTCCAAATTTACACTATTTATGCTGCCAAAGCCAGCTAGCTGGTCAACCTCAGCTAACCTAACGTGATTTATATTAAGATTACAAGCTACATTTAAATATATACAGCGCTAAAATATTTACTGCTGAAAATAGAGAACATGAACTAACCTGAGAGTTGAAACAAGTTGACTAGCCAGGTAGCTAACATGCAATTAACTGACAGTTAAAACTAGCTAGATAGCTAACATGAACTTATCTGGCAGTGAAAACTAGCTAGATAGCTAACATGAACTTAACTAGATAGATAGATAGATAGATAGATAGATAGATAGATAGATAGATAGATACTTTATTCATACCAAAGGGAATTTAAATTAATTTAAACTAACTAAACTTAAGTTTCTTGATATTCTTTAATGCCCACTTTCTGACGGTTACCGGAGAAACACGAGATCTCAAGATCCTGGTTACTAACTAACTAAACTAAATTTAAACTAACAGTTAAAACTAGCCAGCTAGCTAACATGAACTTAACTGACACTTAAAACTATCTAGAAAGCTAACATAAACTTAACTAACAGTTAAAACTAGCCAGCTAGCTAACATGAACTTAACTGACACTTAAAACTATCTAGAAAGCTAACATAAACTTAACTAACAGTTAAAACTAGCCGGCAAGCTAACATGAACTAACCTGACATGATATTTGAGTCATATTTTGAAATGTACACATTTTATTTTCACTCTAAAAAGTTAGCCAGCAAGCTAACCTGACAGAAATTTCTATGAGTTATGTTTTATAATCTTCATTACTAAAACTAGCCAGCTAGTTAACGTGAACTAACCTGACAGCAATTTATCATATTCACAATCTTTATTGCTTAAGCTGTCAATTGCTGTCAGAATTTCTGAGAGGATTTTTAAGTTATATTTATGAATTTCCATAATTTTCTTTGCTAATCGTTTCAGTTCACCTCACCTGACTCATGAGGTGATTGATTTGCCTGTGTGGAGCTGTGCAAAGAGTCAAGGCAGCATAAAGCACTCAGAGTAAACATTTCCCATAGTCAAACTCCATAAATGTTGGATTTTAAAGTCCAGAGCCGGTCAGTGTAATCTCTCACACGCTTTCCTGATTTATTTCTAGCTCTTACACAGGAACTAAAACTCACATGACTGAGGAATCAGAAAATATTAAAACTCAGTGGAGCTGGATGTGTCATGGTGAGGACAAAATCAGTAAAAGCAGCCACTGTGTTCAGGTGAAGCACCTCATCTGATGATCTTACATCCACTAAATGACCAGGATCTTGAGCTCTTGTTTCTCTGGTAACCGTCGGAAAGTGGCCATTGAAGAATAACAAGCAACTTTTCACTAGTGAACTCGAATGACTCAGACGTGGGAACCTTTAATGGTGTGTGAGGGCCAAGATAGAGAATGAACAGCTAAGAGGATTATAGAGGGCTTGTATTACTTTTTTTCTTTCTTTCTCTCTTTTTGTCTCCCTGTATCTCTCTCTCTCTCTCTCTCTCTCTCTCTCTGTCTCTCTCTCTTTCACACACACACACACACACACACTCTCTCCCACCCTCTCTCTCTCTGTATCTCTCACTTTTTCTGTCCTTGTCTCTCTCTCTCTCTTTCTCTCTGTCTCTCTCGCTCTCTCTCTCTGTTTCCTATAGAGGGATTGTATTACTTTCTTTCTCTCTCTCTCTCTCTCTCTCTCTCTCTCTCGTTAGCATCAGTACTCTGCATGACTGTAGCACCTTAGTGTTAAAGATCCAGAAATGACTTTCTGCTCAGGTAACTTCTAGCTCCACTGCTTTCAGATGGTATATTAATATTTTATATTAATATATTAATAGTTATTCTAGTATGTAGTATATTAGCAGTTCAGTAGATTCTGGTTGACTCTGACTCTGTCGTTGTGGTTGAAATGTAAATCACAGGTTTATATTTATGCTCTCATTCTACTAGGTTTCTATATAGAGACTTGTAACTACGAACGCTAATAAAGAGAAGGAGGTCTTTATTGAACATTTTTGGAAGGAGTCTCCAGTATAAGAGCTTTGTCTGAGTAAAGAGTCAAAGTTAATGTCTTCAGGACAGGCTACATAAGGAACCAACACGTCCTGTGATAATAAATGTAACTATAAATGGATAAAAAAGTGTTTTATAGGAAATTGATCAACTTCCTGGTGGTAACGCTAACTCCACTTGATCACATCACATCTGTTATTGATTACTTTCCTATTACAACACCCCCCCACCCCCTGGACTTTATTCTATGCAATTCAGTTTTATTTGTATAGCGCTTTTAACAATAGACGTAATCTCAAAGCAGCTTTACAGAACATATAGTACAGACATTTCAAGATTAATATTAAACGTATATTTCAATTTATTTGTATTTATTCCTAATGAGCAAGCTTGAGGTAATTGTAGCAAGGAATAACTCCCTGAGATGTTATGAGTAAGAAACCTTGAGAAGAAACCTTGAAACTCAAAAGGGAACCTCATCGTCATCATCATTGCATTTGATATAGATTTCTCTTCTCTGTTTCTATTTCTCCGTCAAGATTCTGCCCTTAATGACGTCTCACACCGTGGACTGTCTTCACAACAAAGCACATCCTCACACCCGAAGAGCCCGACTCCGTCCAGACCTACGCCCCAGATCCCCACTTCAACAAGAACTGACGCTCCTGAAGAGGAAAAGACTCAGAAATGTTTTCTCCAGGTCACAGGGATGACCTGCGCTTCATGTGTGGCCAACATCGAGAGAAAGCTGCACAAGCATCCAGGTGTGTTAATGTGTGTTTAAGTGTTCGGTGTGTTTAGATCTTTCTTTTAAAGCTCTGTTTATGTGTGCAGGTATTAAATCCGTCCTCGTAGCCCTGATGGCAGGTAAAGCTGAAATCAGGTACGATCCAGACTACGTGGATTCAGCGCAGATAGTTAAACTCATCGCTGCACTGGGATTTGGAGCATCGCTAATGGACGACGGTGCAGTCAGCAACGGCCTTCTGGACCTTTCCGTGAGCTTGGGCTGTTATGTTATTATGTGTCATTATCTGTTATTAAGTGAATTGTGCAGAGAAAAATTATACTCTTCAGTCATTTAAAAGTGGAAGTAGCTACTCAGTATTTTAGGTCCAGAAAAGTAAACGGTTAACTGAAGGACTAATAAATATCATGTGATGTGTGGTAGCGATGTACAGTCACTGTGTATAGATCAGTGATTGTGGGATTAGTCTGTCAGTGGATGGACGTTTTTAATCAGTGTAAAGAAACGAATGATGTTCAGGCTGTGAGTCTGATCTAAAACGAGTCTGTTAGCTTTCAGTGTGTTTTAGACGTGTGTTCTTCCCTCTGTTGGAGAACCTTACACTAAATTTTACTGGTTGAAGATCAAATTTGAGCTGCTTTTTAGGTGAACAAGCACTCGGAGCATCTCAGAGAGCAGAAATGGGTTTGATATCAGCATTTAAGCATATGTGTAACTGAAATGTGTCATAAGTCCAGACTAAAATGCTGATAAACTATCACTTCTAAATGGACATGACCACAATTAGAGTTATGGTCATTATGGTCATGGATGTGTTGTCCAAACTCTTGTCACTCATCTCTCCTCTCACCAGGTGACTGGCATGACATGTGCTTCCTGTGTCCACAACATCGAAACCAAGCTCCAAAGAACAAAAGGCATTCTGGAGGCCACTGTTGCCTTGGCAACCAACAAGGCTCGCGTTAAGTTCGATCCCGAAGTGATCGGGGCACGTGACATCATCCGTGCTATCGAGGTAAACACGTGCAAGTCAGAACCCTTGTACTGGATATTTTCGATTTTTTATTTATTTCTACAGCCAATTTAATAAATGAGCTCTTCGACTCGATTGCTTTGCCTCTCCTGCCCTCGGCTTTGATCCCGCGGTAGTAATTACTGCCCTGATGAAAAATGGCTGCACTGATTCAAGAGGTGCTCGAGTGTCTTTTATATAAATGAATGGTCTGATGATGGGGTTTAGGGCGGTGCGGCTGGAGCAGGGAGAGGAACGGACAAGTGAGTAAATTAATGACTGCAGGAAATAAAGCTAACCTTGTTTAAGGCGTGTTGTTTACTACACACGTGAATTTTTATGCACTTGTGGTTTCCTGGGAAAACTGTTAACATGGTAAAATGTGAAAAAAGTATCCCCAATGTGATCTTTGCAGAAAGATGTCTTAAACAGACCTAAGAAGGTGATATGTTTTTGTATAAATATTTTTACAGTGGCCCTGGGATGGACTGGTGACCTGTCCAGGGTGTACCCCTGCCTTTCACCCAACGTGTGCCAATGTGTCTCCAGCAGATCCCCTTGACCCTAGTTAGGAATAAAGCGGGTATAAAAAATGGATGGATGGCTATTTTTACATTTTAATAAACTTTTTTTCGAAACGCCTACTTTTGTGATTTTCTCATACAGCTAATGAATCATATAGAAGCAGACTTTATTTGCCGTGTAGACATTACAGCTCAGTTAAGTTCTTTTCTTCATGTATCCCAGCTTGGGGTCAGAGCACAGGGTCAGACAGGAATTCAGAGAGGGTTAGGGGCCTTGCTCAAGGGCTCTTCAGCTTCAGCTTGGCTGTGCTGGCGCTTGAACCTCCGACCTTTTGATCAAGCCTCATCCAAAGACATATACACTTTCTCGCCAACAGTTTTTGGACAGCTGCCTTTACATGCACATGAATGTAATATGGAGTTGTCCCGCCCTTTGTAGCTATAACAGCTTCAACTCTTCTGGAAAGGCTTTCCACGAGGTTTAGGTGTTTAGTGTGTTTATGGGAATTTTTGAGCGTTCCTCTAGAAGTGAATTTGTGAGGTCAGGCACTGATGTTGGACGAGAAAGCCTGGCTCACATTCTCTGCTCTAATTCATTCCAAAGGTGTTGAAGTCAGGACTCTGTGCAGGCCAGTCAAGTTCCTCCACACCAAACTCGCTCATCCAGGTCTTTATGGACCATGCTTTGTGCACCGGTGCGCAGTCATGTTGGAACAGGAAGGGGTCATCCCCAAATTGTTCCCACAAAGTAATGCTGAAGCATTAAGAGTTCCTTTAACCGAAACTCAGGGGCCGAGCCCAACCCCTGGAAAACAACACCTGAATTCAATGATTTGGAGGGGTGTCCCAAAACTTTTGGCAATGTAGTGTATCATTTCTGTCTGTGACTCTTCTATTTCTGGGTCTTAGGGTCTCGGGTTTGGCGTGTCCTTGATAAAGAACGATGCCTCAAGGAAAAATGATAGCCTGGATCACCAGAAAGAGATACGACTGCAAGTATCTATATTTTAATGCCACATTTGGGGTGGATTATGTTCTATGTTATGTATCTATATTATGTATCTGCTAAAATACTGTAACTCTTCAGTACCAAGGATTGAAGTTTGTGTCAAACTTCTCTTCATTTCACTCTGTGCCTGCAGCTGGCGTCAGTCTTTCCTCTTCAATCTCCTCTTTGGGATCCCTGTCATGGGTCTGATGATCTATATGATGGTTATGGACAAGCAGCATGAAGAACATGGAGGGTCCATGCCAGAAATGCAGAACCTGCTGCCCGGACTCTCGCTCCTCAACCTGATCTTTTTCCTGCTCTGTACCCCAGTCCAGGTGCAGCTTCACTTCAGTCCTAAGGTTTTATTACTGACTACAGGACAATAAGGAAAAATGTTAAGCAAGCGCCACACCAAAGACCTAAATCTCTGTATTTTAGAATGGAGAAGCAGATTAGATTAGTATTTATTAAAGGAAGGTGGACTTTAAGGGTAAACCAACTGAGCCCACAGAAACCAATGGAGTTGTCTTTATTTGTCACATTGGCATATCACATCCATTCTTGGGGGATGAGTGCAAGGTCATCCATGATACACTCCTGGAGCATGAAACATGAAACTGTTATGAGTATGATAAAAACTACTAAAGTGTTTAAGCTGAATGTGTTATAGCAGCCAAACCAATCACAAAGTTCCTGGTCTTTGTCTTGTCTTTTGTCTTCTCTTTTGTCAGATCTTCGGAGGTCGATACTTCTATGTTCAAGCCTATCGCTCTCTGAGACACGGCGTGGCTAACATGGACGTTCTCATTGTTCTGGCCACCACTATTGCCTATGTTTACTCCTGCGTGGTTCTGGCTGTAGCCATGAGCGAGGCGGCCATTGAAAGTCCGGTCACTTTTTTCGACACGCCTCCCATGCTGTTTGTGTTCATTGCCCTTGGACGCTGGCTGGAGCACATTGCCAAGGTAAAACGAAATGTCAAAAAATCCCTGGAAGTTTCGTCACATACGTGAACTGCTTTGCTGTACAGAATAAACAAAAGCTCACAGTAGGTCAGAAATGAAGTTTGTGGAAATAGTAAAGACTTTTTTAAGTAGTAAAAGTGAAGCTTGGAATGTTTGTAGCCCACAGAAGATAATGATTTATAGTCAGGTTTCAGTCAGTGTTGCCAGATCCTCGGTTTTCCTGCAGCTTTGAAGTTGTGTGATTAGCCGAGATAAGATGAACTCATCAATCTTTAAGGAAGTAAGATGGATTTTTCAGACAGGAAACGTTACCACAGCAACAACGACTCATGATTACGAAAGAGTTACGGCTTCTAATCTTCTCGTGTAATGATTAAATAGAAAAGACAAGGTATGAGAATGAGCGTGTTACTGTAAACACTGTAAATAACTCAATACACATGAAATCAATAGTAATAAGTTTGTTAAAATACAGTAAATGTATATTAGGTATATGGGTGGATCTAATTTATTATAGCTAGTCTTTCTGTTTTTTGAGTGTCTGTAATAATATAAGAGGGATTGTGTTTGTTTATTTATTTATTTATTTATTTATTGTTCGCTGATATCAAATGTTTTTGCTTGGTAACCCTAACATTCTGACGCTTAGTCGGCACTGTAAAAAAACGACAATACTCGCTCACACATTCTATATTGCGTAATGTAAAGAAACACCGCTATCGTGTTGAGTCATCCTGGATTTCGGTGGCTCCAAGCTTCTCTCTGTTTGTTTCTGAGGTTAAAGTCGTGTCTGTTATCTCGGCCTCGTCAGGCTACTCGCTTCTTTCCTTCACGTGGTCCTGATAATCGCGCTGTCATAAAACAGGATCTGTGATTTTTATAAACAAATCCACTTCTCGAGGCTGGGTCTTGCTTTCTTAGGTTAATCAGTAAAAGTAACAACTGCTCCAGCTATGTTTCGCTAATAAAAAGCTCAAAAAATTGTTGTTGATTGTTATATGTCATTGTTGTTGTTGTTGTTGCTCTGTACAAGAGGGATATGTTTTTATGTCTCTTGATATGTTTCTGTAGAGTAAGACGTCGAAGGCTCTGGCTAAGCTCATGTCTCTGCAGGCGACAGATGCAACGATAGTGACCCTGGGCCATGACAACTCCATCATCAGGTAGGAATATTTCATGTGATCTTTATATCATCTCTGATGCAGTTACAGGAGATCTGCAGAACTACTGTACAGTGGCTGGGAAGTGCAAAACAAAATCATGAATCAGAAAACACAAGGACAATTTAGACAAACCGAAATTCTTACAGCTGATTGGACGAGACATCTGTCACTCAAGATAAACAGGAAATGCAGCAGTAGCTGCAGCAATAGAAAGTGGATTGGTGTGTGTATGAACACAGCTCTGCTCTTATAGTGCTCCTTACATCGTTTAATCTGGAATAGATTGGTCTTCCAAACATTCCTAAACTAATCTTTACGCTATGATAAGCTATCAGTATATCCAAAATCACGCCATATGAACGTCCTTCCTCAAAGTAGCGTTGAATGAACTCTATTTTCTTATAAATAAAAATATGTTTGTTATTTTCTTTAAAAGATTTAAAGTTGCACCCTGTGATGGACTGGTGACCTGTCCAGGGTGTACCCCTGCCTTTCGCCCAATGTGTCCCGGGATAGTCTCCAGCAGACCCCCGTGACCCTAATTAGGAATAAAGTATAAGGAATAAAGTGGGTATAGAAAATGGATGGCTGGGTGGATGGATTTAAAGCTGCACTATGGGAAAAAATTGTTTAATGTGAAGGCAGAACTCCACACAAGTACAAGAAATAAAGTTAGATACACAATTTCCTACTTCTTGTACATCTTGAGTGACAGATGTCTCGTCCAATCAGAGGTAAGGATTCCATTCACAAACTATACCTTCCTTTTCCAGTTTGTCTGAATTGTCTTTGTGTTTTCGGATTTGTTTTTTTGGTTCTGGATTTGTTATTTATTCTATTTTTTTTTTTTGGATTTGCTATTTTGTTTTCTAGTTTTTTATTTATTTTATTTTTTTATTTGTTATTTTGTTTTTTGGATTTGTCATTTTGTTTTTTAGATTTGTTATTTTGTTTCTAGATTTGTTATTTATTTTATTTTTGGTTTGTTATTGTGTTTTTTGATTTATTTTGTTTTTTGAATTTGTTATTTTGTATTTTTTATGTGTTATTTTGTTTTTGGATTTGTTATTTTGTTTTCAAAATTTTTATTTATTTTATTTTTTAATTCCTTATTTTGATTTTTAGATTTGTTATTTTCTTTCCAGATCTGTTATTTTGTTTTTTAGATTTGTTATTTTGTTTTCTGATTTTTTATTTATTTTAATTTTGAACTTATTTTGTTTTCTGATTTCTTATTTATTTTATTTTTTTATTTGTTATTTTGTTTTCTGACTTGTTATTTTGTTTTGCGCTTTTCGGACACCGTACTACTGGCACAAGAAGTATGAGGATTTTATAAGAAAATATGTAAAGTGTTTTCATCTCGTGCTCACACACACTGGATTTGAAACTAAAGTGTAAAGTGTGCTTACATTCGTTTTGAAATAAACTTTATGTTTATTTAGCAAATTCATAGAGTTACTGTTTCTTTGGAGTCATTTTTTAACGTTCATCAATGATTCCTTTCTTCTGCAAGTCAGTGAGTCTCAGAAAAAATCCCCAAACAGATCCCTGGCTTTGATTAACGAGTACATCAGAGGGACGGCTCATGTTGGACGTTTGGGGGATGAAGTTAGGGAGGACAAATTAAGATAGTTTGGACATGTCCAGAGGAGGGAGAGTGAGTATATTGGTAGGAGAATGTTGGACATGGAGCTGCCAGGCAGGAGGCAAAGAGGAAGGACAAAGAGGAGGTATATGGATGGAATAAATGAGGAGATGAAGCTAGTGGGTGCAAGTGTTGAGGATGCAGGAGATAGGGATAGGTGGAGAGAGATGATTCGCTGTGGCCACCCCTGAAGAGAAAAGCAGAAAGAAGAAGAAGAAGCAGCAGTCTGTATTCCTCTTACACCACAGCCAACTGTTTTTATTCATGAACGAAAGACAAGTCATATTTTTTATCCTTTTATCCTTTCATAGCTGCATTTAATATCGTAAAACAAGTTAACACAAATGTCTGTGGTCGTTATTCACGCCCCTCATAATCTCTGCATGCGCTCAACTCCCCGGTTGCTGTACTATGAGGTCACCGATAAGTGTCTCTACTTCTGGTTGCCAGAGTAACCTTTCTCATTAGGTAGCGTGACAACAAATCAGTTTTCTTATCACTAAAAATGAAATACTCTGGAGGGAGATTTCGTGTTTGTGTAGAAAATGTCTGCGTTTTATGATACAAGATGAAGGTAGAATCGCACGGATCGCACACGCCCTACCATCTTCACTCCCATTGGTCGTTGCCTCACAGAGTCGCACCGTATTTACGTAGAATGAAACGTTTCTCAATTTTATGTCGCTGGACACGCCCACATCTGGTCTCCAACTCGCAGGAAGTCTCCAAGTTTTGATTTCGCTTTGATGCTGCGAGTCTGTGTGTGTGTGTGTGTGTGTGTGTGTGAGAACTCACTCTGATTGGCTCACAAACGATCAAACAAAGCAGCACATGCTAACAGCACACTAATTTCATCTAGTGTGCAATTTAGAATTAATACAAACAATACATATTCATGATGTCTTCATGAATATTAATGACTTCTTGTTGGCCTGGGAGGAAAGCTGACTGTTCAAGGCATCAAAAATTATTTATTAACAACGTCAAATCCTTAAACATAAACATAGACACCATGTTGCTCTAATGTCCCACAACGTCCCTTCAGTGAGGAGCAGATCTCCGTGGAGCTGGTGCAGAGAGGAGACGTGGTGAAAGTGGCACCGGGTGGAAAGTTTCCTGTGGATGGGAAAGTGATCGAGGGAAACTCCATGGCTGATGAGTCTCTGATCACAGGTACCGCTGGAGCTCACTCCACTTAATCAAGCCGGTCTCTAATCACTGCTTTTAAAAAGATTGGAACAGAATTATGGCTTTAATAGAACAGATTTAATGCACCATAAACCATGGGCCAATTATATTACATTACCTGAGGAGGTTTTTCCTTCTTCTCTTTTTTTTCATCATATTATTATTCTTTATGTCTCACAGGGACATTTTAAATAATATTAAATGGTCAGAATTTATTAATCACTAACTTTATATTCACCATCTATCTATAAAATCTCAAATAATTTTAAATTTTAAACTTTCACCTAACATCCTATCAAGTTAGCTCTAACTATGACTAGCCTGCTGACTAACACTACTCATGCTAAGACTTGTTTTTAGCTAACAAGAAGTTGGTGTTTTGGTCCAGGTAGCTAGCTAACGTCACCTGCTTTCTTGCTAAATTTTGCCAGCTTGTTAACTAGCATTACTCACTAGCCAACTTATCAAATCTATATCTTGCTAGCTGAGGTGAACTGAGACGATGTAGAATGAATAGATTACAGATTTATTGTTAGAAATGTGATTTCAACGAGTGATTAGTTACCACGTAATGCTATCACCTTCTCATGTTAGCTAACTTCAAGCTGGTGTTTTGATTACAGACTAGATAACTAGCTAACATTCATCTAATATATACACACTATATTGCCAAAAGTATTCGCTCACCCATCCAAATAATCAGAATCAGGTGTTCCAATCACTTCCATGGCCACAGGTGTATAAAATCAAGCACCTAGGCATGCAGACTGTTTTTACAAACATTTGTGAAAGAATGGGTCGCTCTCAGGAGCTCAGTGAATTCCAGCGTGGAACTGTGATAGGATGCCACCTGTGCAACAAATCCAGTCGTGAAATTTCCTCGCTCCTAAATATTCCACAGTCAACTGTCAGCTGTATTATAAGAACGTGGAAGTGTTTGGGAACGACAGCAACTCAGCCACGAAGTGGTAGGCCACGTAAACTGACGGAGCGGGGTCAGCGGATGCTGAGGCACATAGTGCGAAGAGGTCGCCAACTTTCTGCAGAGTCAATCGCTACAGACCTCCAAACTTCATGTGGCCTTCAGATTAGCTCAAGAACAGTGCGCAGAGAGCTTCATGGAATGGGTTTCCATGGCCGAGCAGCTGCATCCAAGCCATACATCACCAAGTGCAATGCAAAGCGTCGGATGCAGTGGTGTAAAGCACGCCGCCACTGGACTCTAGAGCATATATATTTACATATGTACATATAAAATACTGACCAGGCATAACGTTAAGACCACCTGCCTAATATTGTGTTGCTCACCGTTTTGCTGGTGAAACAGCCCTGACCCGTCCTGCACTGTGTATTCTGACACCTTTCTATCAGAACCAGCATTAAATTCTTCAGCAATTTGAGCAACAGTAGCTCGTCTGTTGGATCGGATCACACGGGCCAGCCTTCGCTCTCCACGTGCATCAGTGAGCCTTGACCGCCCATGACCCTGTCACCGGTTCACCACTGTTTCTTCCTTGGACCACTTTTGATAGATACTGACCACTGCAGACCAGGAACACCCCACAAGAGCTGCAGTTTTGGAGATGCTCTGATCCAGTGGTCTATCCATCACAATTTGGCCCTTCATCAATCTTGCTCAAATCCTTACGCTTGTCCATTCTTCCTGTTTCTAACATCAACTTTGAGGACAAAATGTTGACTTGCTGCCTAATATATCCCACCCACTAACAGGTGCCATGATGAGGAGATCATCAGACTTATTCACTTCACCTGGCACTGCTCAGAATGTTATGCCTGATTGGTGTGTGTATGTATATATATATATATATATATATATATATATATATATATATATATATATATATATATATATATATATATATATCCTTATCATCACCATTGGTTAATCTCAGACATCTGTCCAGTCTGGTCTGAGGCTGAGTGTGTTGGTGGCAGCGAGATGTCACTCAGTGAACCAATTATCCTGGTGTCTGAACACGAACAGCAGTGTTCATTTGTGGTGTTGTGTTGCATCAGGAGAGCCCATGCCGGTCAGGAAGAAACCTGGCAGCTGTGTGATCGCTGGCTCGATTAACGCTCACGGAGCGCTGCTAGTCGAGGCCACACATGTAGGAGCAGATACAACCCTCAGCCAGATCGTCCGTCTGGTGGAAGAGGCGCAGACGTCCAAGGTAACACACACACACACACACACACATTTACATACAAAATACCTGCTACAGACAACTCCAGAATTACTGGCAGCCTTCAAGATAATAGGTAAAAATGATTAAAGAGAAAAAACATTAAACACAATGGTCCTTATTCATCATCAACAACAACACACACACTCACGCCTTTAATTATCTGGAAGTTAATTTGTTTAGGATTATGAATGTGTCCTGATTATGTTGCTCAGGCACCAATCCAGCAATTTGCAGACAAGCTGAGCGGATACTTCGTTCCTTTCATCGTCTTTGTCTCCGTGGCAACGCTGGCAGCGTGGCTCATTATTGGGACTTTGGACTTTGACATTGTGGCAAAGTATTTTCCCGTGAGTAATGACAGCATTTTAACAACAGAGAGCCTCAGAGACCGTGTTCTTTTTCTTTCTGCAGTATGTCTACAAATCTTTAATGTATCTAACAGCAGTGATTTCTCTTAAGGTCTATGATAAGAAGATTTCCCGGATCGAAGTGGTGGTGCGTTTTGCCTTCCAGGCCTCCATCACTGTTTTGTCTATCGCTTGCCCCTGCTCTCTTGGTCTGGCGACCCCCACGGCAGTGATGGTGGGCACCGGGGTCGGGGCGCAGAACGGTATCCTCATCAAGGGAGGAGAGCCGCTGGAGATGGCCCACAAGGCATGGATGTTCCTTATCATTTCCTCTCTAAACATATTTAACCAAACCTTAAGCTTTAGGTATAATTTTAATAATTGTTCAGGTTTATATCTTATACATCATTTAAACATAGTATAATGAAAATTTCCTGATGTATTGCTTCATTCACTCGTCTCCGAGATTTTATATGATGCTCATGACCTGTGCATGCTGATGGTAGTGTAGACATTGTTTATAATGTAGCACAAAGACAGTAAACTCCCTGCGTGTTGACTGCTGCAGATCAAAGCGGTGATGTTCGACAAAACAGGCACCATCACCAACGGGGTTCCTCGGGTCACTCGGGTCTTGGTTCTGTGGGATCGGGCACGTTTGCCTCTCCGGAAGGTTCTAGCCATAGTGGGCACTGCAGAGGCCAGCAGCGAACACCCACTGGGCATGGCAGTGGCTAAACACTGCAAAGAGGTACACACACACACACACTCTTACTGGACAGTCTTCAGAAAGGAGGAGATTTCTGGTTTCTTAGTAACCACCTGCATTTGTTGTCTTATTAACCTCAAGAGGGATTAAAAAAAAAGACAGTAAGATGGTGAACTGTGTATTAGCTATGAGAATGTTTCACAATGGATGTAGCTATAGATGGATAAAAACAATACAGTTGTTCATTAATGCATAAAAATGTTGGAAAAATTCAATATATCAGGACATGCTGTTGTAAGAAAATGATGCAGATCTGAACAGGAGCGGTAACCCTGTGTAAAATCCTCCTGTGCTTCGAGACACTCTAAACTGAAGTGGAACTGACTTGAAGTAGTGGAGTTGAATTAGAGATGCATAATTGTGTGTGTGTGTGTGTGTGTGTGTGTGTGTGTCTGTGTTTGATTTCTGCAGGAGCTCGGCACAGAGACTCTGGGCTTCTGCCATGACTTCCAGGCAGTACCAGGGTGCGGGATCAGCTGTAGAGTTTCCAACATCGAGGAGCTCCTACAGACCAGCCCAGAGACAGACGGCACACCAACACACACACACACAAACACACACAACCCGACCTGTCTCGCCCTCCAGGGAGCCACAACGGATGAGAGCAGCTTAGTCACAGATGAAGACGTGGGTTCGGGTTAGTATTGTGGGTTCATACTGCCCTCTAGTGTGTGGACTGACTGTTGCAGTCACTCTCTTATTGCGTGTGTGTGTGGACTGTAAATGTGTGTGTGTGTACAGGATCTTCCTCGTATTCCGTCCTGATCGGGAACAGGCAGTGGATGCAAAGGAACGGATTACAGGTCACAGCCGACGTGGACGAAGCCATGAGCAGCCATGAGACGAAAGGACAAACAGCCATTTTAGTGGCTATAGATGGTACAGTCCATCCTCAAGGGATGCCTGATATTTACATAATAACAGAAATTCTCTAGAAATATTGGCTCTCTTTGAGAAAGTGGACAGAACTTTGTAAAATTATCATCTTATCTTATTATCATAAACGGGTGCTAATAATCCCAGACTGGACTCTACAGAGATCTGTGTGTGTGTGTGTGTGTGTGTGTCAGGCGTGCTGTGTGCCATGCTGGCTATAGCGGACACGGTGAAAGAGGAGTCGGCTCTGGCGGTCCACACGCTGAGCCGGATGGGGATTGACGTTATGATGATCACCGGAGACAACCGCCGCACTGCTAAAGCCATCGCCACACAGGTGCAGGTCACGTCACTGACACACAAACATTTCACTGTGGGCTCTTTCCTTTAATTCGAGGAAAAGATTTCTGGAAGCACTTGCACCTGGTGAACTTTCTTACTTGTAACCTTAAAGTCCATAAGAACTGAATGTGAAGGACTTTTCCCACACTGTCTTCACCTTCATGAGTGATTTTATATTGTGTGTGTGTGTGTGTGTGTGTGTGAATAAATGCTTACATTGGCACTCTGTCACACAGGTTGGCATCAGGAAAGTGTTTGCCGAGGTCTTGCCCTCTCACAAAGTGGCTAAAGTGCAGGAGCTGCAGGAAAAAGGGCTGAAGGTGGCCATGGTAGGTGACGGAGTCAACGACTCGCCCGCTCTCGCCCGTGCCGATCTGGGCATCGCTATCGGCACCGGCACTGACGTGGCCATCGAGGCGGCAGACATAGTCCTTATCCGGGTGAGTGTGAATAAACAGTGCTAACCTGTTTCTGCATGGTGTACATCTCACTTTCTGTTCTTTAGGTTGTGTGTGTGTTATTTGCTTTGTTTGTTTGTTTGTTTGACAGAATGACCTGCTGGACGTTGTGGCCAGCATCGAGCTGTCCAAAAAGACAGTGTGGAGAATCCGAATCAACTTTGTGTTTGCTCTCATTTACAACCTGCTCGGGATCCCGATCGCAGCCGGTGGGGAGCACACACACACATACACACACACACACACACACACACACACACACACACATGCATATACAAACACACCCATATATATATATATATATATATATATATACATACACACACCCCACACACATACACACACACACCCATATATACATACACACGCATATACAATACACATGCGTGTGCATATACACACACACACATATACATGCACACACATAAACTTATATATATATATATATATATATATATATATATATATATATATATATATATATATATATATATATACACACATGCATAGATTTGTGGTTGCCAGTTTCTCCATTATCCAGTATTCTAATATTATATGGGAAAGTTATTATTTTCCTGAATAATTGACTGTGATTCATTTATTTTCAATATCTGTTAAATGCTATTTGACGATTTAAATAAGGAGAACTCTTATTTTAGCAAATTAATTGCATTTTTTCGCCTGAGTGAGTTTTAATTTAGATTTTTTTCTCTCTGAATGCCGTGTCCAGGATTTGAACTTGTTTCCTTCAGTGCAGAAAATACCTAGCTTTACAGTTTGTTATGATTTTTTGTTCATATTCTAAGCACTCCTAGGCTTAGGAGAACTGTTCATAGAGATGTGTGTGTGTGTGTGTGTTCAGGTGTGTTTATGCCTGTGGGTTTGGTGCTCCAGCCGTGGATGGGTTCGGCTGCCATGGCTGCCTCCTCCGTGTCTGTGCTGCTCTCCTCTTTACTGCTGCGCTGGTGAGAAAGCTTCAGCTTTAGAGCTTGAGGGTTAATGACGTTCTCAGGCGTGACCTTCAGGTTAATTCACACCAAACGTGTCTGAGTCATCAAGCAGTATCAAGCAGCGTGTGTCAATTCTGTATTATTCCGTCCTGAGGTATTGGCATTATACTGTAGCTAAACATAAAACATTACGCGACAGAGGTTTACGTTGAACGTTCCACCCAAGCGCATTTCCTTTTGTGTGAATCTGTGACTCTTTTTTTTTTGCCCTCACTGAGTGAGTCTCTTTTCTCTGCTTGCTCTCAGCTACAAGAAGACGTCAGTGGATCAGTACGAATCGAGGGCTCACGGGCGCATGTGCAGTCTGAGGTCGTCTCAGGTCAGCACTCATGTGGGGCTGGAGGAGAGGCGATGCAGCCCTCGAACGCTTCGCCGCAGTCGCGCCAGACTCTCACGATCTCCGTCTCAGACCTCCAGAACCAATCAAGCTCACTCAGACACCGATCGCCACTCGCTCCTCGAGCATGACCAGTGTGGCCAGGAATTTACAGTGTAGCAGGCCCAGAGGTCACAACCTGCCCCTATACGTGTCCGGCTTAGATACAGCTCTATTTATTGTAAAACAGATCTTTTCAGAGATACGTGGTAAATACGAACCCTGAGCTTTTTATGCAGTGAAATATTGGCATGGATTTGAACCCCACATACCTGGGCGTCCTGCTGGCGGGAAACGACCCCAGACCTTTAAAGAGCTTTAGTATGAGAAACTAAAAATATCAAATCTAGCTAGTAAGCTACAGTAGCCTCCTTTTCCTGTCATTGTCATGTAAATATTTGTCTGTCCTGATACATTACCCTCTCAACTGCTAATTATTAAAGGTTTGTGTGTGTAATGTCATGTACAGACTTGATCACGCTTGTGTTAGCTGGCCTAGATTTCATGGTTGTGTTTGAGGGACAGTGCTCGATATAAAATGAGTGAAGGAACAGTCGAATTTGAAGTACACGAATATGACAGATGAGCAAGTATTACATTTACGTAACTCAGGAATTTCTGGGTGGAAGAGGACAGTTCTGGGTGTGTTACACGGCTCTGTGATACAGTATGAGCAAAAAATGTGGTTGAAATACGCAGTATGATGGGAAGGAAGCGGCAAGGTCAAAACTATGAAGAAAAAAAATATTTAAAATCTCGAATTGACTCATGATTACAGCAATAAAGTTGCTTTCTCACATATGGAACATTCATTCTACACAGACCAGGCATAATATTATGAACACCTGCCTAATGTCATGTTGGCCCCTCTTTTGCTCCCCAAACAGCCCTGACCCGTCCTGCACTGTGTATTCTGTCACCTTTCTGTCAGAACCAGCATTAATTTCTTCAGCAATTTGATCAACAGTAGCTCGTCTGTTGGCACGGGCCAGACTTCACTCTCCACGTGCATCAATGAGACATGACCCTGTCCCCGGTTCACCACTGTTCCTTCCTTGGACCACTTTTGATAGATACTGACCACTACAGACCGGGAACACCCCACAAGAGCTGTAGTTTTGGAGATGCTCTGATCCAGTCGTTTATCCGCCATTACAATTTGTCCCTTCGTCAAACTCGTTCAAATCCTTACGCTTGTCCATTTTTCCTGCTTCTAACACATCAACTTTGAGGACAAAATGTTGACTTGCTGCCTAATATATCCCACCCACTAACAGGTGCCATGATGAGGAGATCATCAGTCTTATTCACTTCACCTCTCAGTGGTCATAATGTTATGCCTGATCTGTGTATATTCGTACATATTTGTGTATTTGTAATTGTCTCGATCTTGGTCCCAACCTTTAATTGTTTTTTATATTTGATGTTTACTGCATGCATCTTTTCACCATAATAACTGGTAATGTTTTAATGGTTATGCTTTAAATATTTTAAATAGCCCTTATTAAAAAAATCCATCAAATTGACAAAAAAACAACTCACTTTATTTACCCCAACAGCAACAGAGGGCAGTAATGGGCAGATACATTTTTTGTTGCATTATCACAAAAAGATAGTACAGGCTCAGTCTTTATGCTTGGATGGATATATACACCGATATACACCACTATACTCTAGTGCACTTTACTGTACCGCACTCACTATGTTAAACTAAACTGTACTGAACAATCGTAACTAAAACTACTATGCTAAATTAAACCAAAATCTATACACGTAAAACAAACAAGGAAAAATAGGAGCTAGTTCAAGTGTTTCAGAAAGAAGTAGGTCTTTTGAAGATGGTCAGTGACTCAGCTGTTCGGACATCTGGGGGAAGTGCATTCCACCACCTCGGTGCCAGAACAGAGAAGAGTCTAGATGTATACCAACCTCTTACCCTGAGAGATGGTGGGACCAGTAAAGCAGTGCTAGTGGATCTGAGGGAGCGAGGTGCAGTGTGAGGAGTAATAAGAGCTTTGAGGTCAGATGGTGATGGTCCATTCTTGGCTTTGTAGGCAAGTGTCAGTGTTTTGAATCTGATGCAGCTACCAGAAGTCAATGGAGGGAACGCAGCAGTGGGGTGGTGGTGGGGTGGAGAACTTCAGCAGGTTGTAAACAAGTCGCACAGCTGCATTTTGGATCATTTGCAGATGACGAATCGCGTTCAGAGGAAGACCTGCCAGTAGAGAGCTGCACTAGTCCAGTCTTGAAATGACCAAGCACCTGAACAAGCACCTGAGCAGCCTGAGTGTATAAAAACAGCTGGATCCTTCTCATGTTGTACAGAAGAAACCGACATTTTATCTATAACTATATTACACAATACTAATTCTACCTACTACAGCATGTATGTATTTAAATTTATACTGTACTATGCTAAGTTGTACCAAAATGATATATAATACCTATTTAATCAACTCAAACCATCTATACTATACTATACTATAAATATTTTAATTATTATACTATACATAAAATACAGTATCTATTTATTTTAACCTACTAACCTATTAAAATTAAAATCCAATATTATACTGATACATTATGCTGTACTTTAATGTACTATACTAAATTATGCCAATTTTATTGATTAATTTATTTTTTTTTACATTGGCTTAATCTACTAATCCCAAGTATAACAAGTATGATATTATAACAATTTTATTTATTTTATTATAATACACTACACTGCAGACTATTATGCTGTATCTCGGCTATGGAGCGTGACATGATGAAACTAAGTGCACTTCTGTGTTAGTCTCGACTTCTCTAATTGGCATCACAAGATCTGATAATGTCACTGAATGTTTTCAATGAAAATGAAAGTTTTTCAATTATTTTTTCCAATTAATTTTTTTATTTACTTTTTAAAATAATAATAATAATAATAATAATAATAATAATAATAATAATAATAATAATTTTTATTTATTTATTTATTTATTTATTTATTTATTTATTACCAAAAACAAAATTAAGGGGCTGGATTTGTTGTAGTTTTTTTTTCAGTACAAAATTCAGGGTTCTCAAATTTTCATGAAATTCATAAATTATGTTAGTATTAAACTCCCGAATGTGAATTTGGTAAAAATCTGAGAAAGAAAACCAAAAGAAAAAAATTGTAAGGGGTTAGGCTTTGTATTTTTTTGTATTTAGCGCTTTCAGATTAATTCTGAAATACTGAAGTATTTCAGTTTCTACCTTCCTAACGCACAATATGAATGTGGTGAAAATCTGAGAAACTCAATTTTCAAGGGGTTAGCCTTGGTTTTGTTTTCAGTGATTAGTGTTCAAATCATGTTCGAATCATCTCTCCTAAAGCACAGTGCAATTTTTTTAACATCTGAGCCACACACACACACACAAATGGCAAGCGTTAGCCTTTGTGTATTTTTCTGTAAACATTTCAAGTTTCAGCAAATAGTTCATTCAAAAATGTTCATCAAAAGTTCATCAAATACACTAGATGCGTTATGGAGCTCAGTACCAGCAGCACATGGTACTTCATTTCATCCTAACATGCTCCAGAGAAGAGATCGGAGTCTCTCATTTTCAATGAATGCCATTCAATTAAAAAGTTACAGGTTTGGCCTGAGCAGATGTAAACATTTTACAGGTCAATATCAGTATAATGTACTACATTATACTATACTATACTATACTATAGTACACTACACTACACTACACTGGCCTACACTATACTATACTATACTATGCTATGCTACACTACGCTACAGGATACTACAATATACTACGCTATACTATACTACACTATACTATACTACAATATACCACGCTATACTATACTACACTATACTACAATATACTACGCTATACTATACTACACTATACTATACTACAATATACTACGCTATACTATACTACGCTATACTATACTACAATATACTACGCTATACTATACTACACTATACTATACTACAATATACTACGCTATACTATACTACACTATACTATAATACAATATACTACGCTATACTATACTACACTATACTATACTACAATATACTACACTATACTATACTACAATATACTACGCTATACTATACTACACTATACTATACTACAATATACTACGCTATACTATACTACACTATACTATACTACAATATACTACACTATACTATACTACAATATACTACGCTATACTATACTACACTATACTATACTACAATATACTACGCTATACTATACTACACTATACTATACTACAATATACTACACTATACTATACTACACTATACTATACTACAATATACTATGCTATACTATACTACACTATACTATACTACAATATACTACGCTATACTATACTACACTATACTATACTACAATATACTACGCTATACTATACTACACTATACTATACTACAATATACTACACTATACTATACTAAAATATACTACAATATACTACGCTATACTATACTACACTATATTACACTATACTACAATATACTACGCTATACTATACTACAATATACTACGCTATACTATACTACAATATACTATACTATACTATACTATACTATACTATACTATACTACACTATACTATACTACACTATGCTATGCTACACTACACTACACTATACTATACTACAATATACTACGCTATACTATACTACACTATACTATACTACAATATACTATACTACACTATACTATACTACACTATACTATACTACACTATACTATACTACACTATGCTGTGCTACACTACGCTACACTATACTATACTACAATATACTACGCTATACTATACTACACTATACTATACTACAATATACTACGCTATACTATACTACACTATACTATACTACAATATACTACACTATACTATACTAAAATATACTACAATATACTACGCTATACTATACTACACTATATTACACTATACTACAATATACTACGCTATACTATACTACAATATACTACGCTATACTATACTACAATATACTATACTATACTATACTATACTATACTACACTATACTATACTACACTATGCTATGCTACACTACACTACACTATACTACAATATACTACGCTATACTATACTACACTATACTATACTACAATATACTATACTACAATATACTATACTACACTATACTATACTACACTATACTATACTACACTATACTATACTACACTATGCTGTGCTACACTACGCTACACTATACTATACTACAATATACTACACTATACTATACTACACTATACTATACTACAATATACTACGCTATACTATACTACACTATACTATACTACAATATACTACACTATACTATACTATACTACACTATACTATACTATACTACACTATGCTATGCTACACTATACTATACTACACTATACTACACTATACTACACTACACTATACTATACTACACTATACTACACTATACTATACTACACTGTGCTATGCTACACTACGCTACACTATACTATACTACAATATACTACGCTATACTATAGTACACTATACTATACTACACTATACTACGCTATACTATACTACACTATACTATACTACACTATGCTGTGCTACACTACGCTACACTATACTATACTACAATATACTACACTATACTATACTATACTACACTATACTATACTACACTATGCTATGCTACACTATACTATACTACAATATACTACGCTATACTATACTACACTATACTATACTACACTATACTACACTATAATATACTACACTATACTATACTATACTACACTATGCTATGCTACACTACGCTACACTATACTATACTACAATATACTATGCTATACTATACTACACTATACTATACTACACTATGCTGTGCTACACTATGCTACACTATACTATACTACACTATACTATACTACACTATGCTATGCTACACTATACTACAATATACTACGCTATACTATACTACACTATACTACACTATACTACACTATGCTGTGCTACACTACGCTACACTATCCTACAATATACTACGCTATACTATACTACACTATACTATACTACACTATGCTGTGCTACACTACGCTACACTATACTATACTATACTATACTATACTATACTACACTATACTATACTACACTATACTACACTATGCTATGATACACTATACTATACTACAATATACTATGCTATACTATACTACACTATACTATACTACACTATGCTATGCTACACTACGCTACACTATACTATACTACACTATACTATACTATACTATACTACACTATGCTATGCTACACTACGCTACACTATACTATACTACACTATACTATACTACACTATACTATACTACACTATACTGTACTGCACTATACTATACTACACTACACTACACTATACTATACTACACTATGCTGTGCTACACTACGCTACACTATACTATACTATACTACACTATACTATACTATACTACACTATACTATACTACACTATACTATACTACAATATACTACGCTATACTATACTACACTATACTATACTACAATATATTACGCTATACTATACTACACTATACTATACTACAATATACTACGCTATACTATACTACACTATACTATACTACACTATACTACACTATAATATACTACACTATACTATACTATACTACACTATGCTATGCTACACTACGCTACACTATACTATACTACAATATACTACGCTATACTATACTACACTATGCTGTGCTACACTATGCTACACTATACTATACTACACTATACTACACTATACTATACTACACTATGCTATGCTACACTATACTACAATATACTACGCTATACTATACTACACTATACTACACTATACTATACTACACTATGCTGTGCTACACTACGCTACACTATACTACAATATACTACGCTATACTATACTACACTATACTATACTACACTATGCTGTGCTACACTACGCTACACTATACTATACTATACTATACTATACTATACTATACTACACTATACTATACTACACTATACTATACTACACTATGCTATGCTACACTATACTATACTACAATATACTATGCTATACTATACTACACTATACTATACTACACTATGCTATGCTACACTACGCTACACTATACTATACTACACTATACTATACTACACTATACTATACTATACTACACTATGCTATGCTACACTACGCTACACTATACTATACTACACTATACTATACTACACTATACTGTACTGCACTATACTATACTACACTACACTATACTATACTACACTATACTATACTACACTATGCTGTGCTACACTACGCTACACTATACTATACTATACTGCACTATACTATACTATACTACACTATACTATACTACACTATACTATACTACAATATACTACGCTATACTATACTACACTATACTATACTACAATATACTACGCTATACTATACTACACTATACTATACTACAATATACTACGCTATACTATACTACACTATACTATACTACAATATACTACGCTATACTATACTACACTATACTATACTACAATATACTATACTACACTATACTACACTATACTATACTACAATATACTACACTATACTATACTACAATATACTACGCTATACTATACTACACTATACTATACTACAATATACTATGCTATACTATACTACACTATACTATACTACAATATACTACGCTATACTATACTACAATATACTACGCTATACTATACTACACTATACTATACTACAATATACTACGCTATACTATACTACACTATACTATACTACAATATACTATACTACACTATACTACACTATACTATACTACAATATACTACGCTATACTATACTACACTATACTATACTACAATATACTACAATATACTACGCTATACTATACTACACTATACTACACTATACTACACTATACTATACTACACTATATTACACTATACTACATAATACTACGCTATACTATACTACAATATACTACAATATACTATACTATACTATACTACACTATACTACAATATACTACAATATACTATACTACACTATACTATACTACACTATACTATACTACACTATGCTGTGCTACACTACGCTACACTATACTACAATATACTACACTATACTATACTATACTACACTATACTATACTATACTACACTATGCTATACTACACTATACTACACTATACTATACTACACTATACTATACTATACTACACTATACTATACTACACTGTGCTATGCTACACTACGCTACACTATACTATACTACAATATACTACACTATACTATACTATACTACACTATACTATACTACACTATGCTATGCTACACTATACTATACTACAATATACTACGCTATACTATACTACACTATACTACACTATAATATACTACACTATACTATACTACACTATACTATACTACACTACGCTACACTATACTATACTATACTACACTATACTATACTACACTATGCTATGCTACACTATACTATACTACAATATACTACGCTATACTATACTACACTATACTATACTACACTATGCTGTGCTACACTACGCTACACTATACTATACTACACTATACTACACTATACTATACTACACTATGCTATGCTACACTACGCTACACTATACTATACTACACTATACTATACTACAATATACTACGCTATACTATACTACACTATACTATACTACAATATACTACGCTATACTATACTACACTATACTATACTACAATATACTACACTATACTATACTACAATATACTACAATATACTACGCTATACTATACTACACTATACTATACTACACTATATTACACTATACTACACTATACTACGCTATACTATATTACAATATACTACGCTATACTATACTACAATATACTATACTATACTATACTATACTACACTATGCTATGCTACACTACACTATACTACAATATACTACGCTATACTATACTACACTATACTATACTACAATATACTATACTACACTATACTATACTACACTATACTATACTACACTATACTACACTATGCTGTGCTACACTACGCTACACTATACTACAATATACTGCACTATACTATACTACACTATACTATACTACAATATACTACGCTGTACTATACTACACTATACTATACTACAATATACTACAATATACTACGCTATACTATACTACACTATACTATACTACAGTATACTACGCTATAGTATACTACACTATACTATACTACAGTATACTACGCTATAGTATACTACACTATACTATAATACAATATACTACGCTATACTATACTACACTATACTATACTACAATATACTACACTATACTATACTACAATATACTACGCTATACTATACTACACTATACTATACTACAATATACTACACTATACTATACTACAATATACTACGCTATACTATACTACACTATACTATACTACAATATACTATACTACACTATACTACACTATACTATACTACAATATACTACACTATACTATACTACAATATACTACGCTATACTATACTACACTATACTATACTACAATATACTATGCTATACTATACTACACTATACTATACTACAATATACTACGCTATACTATACTACACTATACTATACTACAATATACTACGCTATACTATACTACACTATACTATACTACAATATACTACGCTATACTATACTACACTATACTATACTACAATATACTATACTACACTATACTACACTATACTATACTACAATATACTACGCTATACTATACTACACTATACTATACTACAATATACTACAATATACTACGCTATACTATACTACACTATACTACACTATACTACACTATACTATACTACACTATATTACACTATACTACATAATACTACGCTATACTATACTACAATATACTACGCTATACTATACTACAATATACTACAATATACTATACTATACTACACTATACTACAATATACTACAATATACTATACTACACTATACTATACTACACTATACTATACTACACTATGCTGTGCTACACTACGCTACACTATACTACAATATACTACACTATACTATACTACACTATACTATACTATACTACACTATGCTATACTACACTATACTATACTACACTATATTATACTATACTACACTATACTATACTACACTGTGCTATGCTACACTACGCTACACTATACTATACTACAATATACTACACTATACTATACTATACTACACTATACTATACTACACTATGCTATGCTACACTATACTATACTACAATATACTACGCTATACTATACTACACTATACTACACTATACTACACTATAATATACTACACTATACTATACTACACTATGCTATGCTACACTACGCTACACTATACTATACTACACTATACTATACTACACTATGCTATGCTACACTATACTATACTACAATATACTACGCTATACTATACTACACTATACTATACTACACTATGCTGTGCTACACTACGCTACACTATACTATACTACACTATACTACACTATACTATACTACACTATGCTATGCTACACTACGCTACACTATACTATACTACACTATACTATACTACAATATACTACGCTATACTATACTACACTATACTATACTACAATATACTATGCTATACTATACTACACTATACTATACTACAATATACTACGCTATACTATACTACACTATACTATACTACAATATACTACGCTATACTATACTACACTATACTATACTACAATATACTACAATATACTACGCTATACTATACTACACTATACTACACTATACTACACTATACTATACTACACTATATTACACTATACTACATAATACTACGCTATACTATACTACAATATACTACAATATACTATACTATACTATACTATACTACAATATACTACAATATACTACACTACACTATACTATACTACACTATACTATACTACACTATGCTGTGCTACACTACGCTACACTATACTACAATATACTACACTATACTATACTATACTACACTATACTATACTACACTATACTACACTATACTATACTACACTATACTATACTACACTATACTATACTACAATATACTACACTATACTATACTACACTATACTATACTACACTATGCTATGCTACACTATACTATACTACAATATACTACACTATACTATACTACACTATACTACACTATAATATACTACACTATACTATACTACACTATACTACACTATACTACACTATACTACACTATACTATACTACAATATACTACGCTATACTATACTACACTATACTATACTACACTATGCTGTGCTACACTACGCTACACTATACTATACTACACTATACTACACTATACTATACTACACTATACTACACTATACTATACTACACTATGCTACACTATACTATACTACACTATACTACACTATACTACACTATACTATACTGCACTATACTACACTATACTACACTATGCTATGCTACACTACGCTACACTATACTATACTACACTATACTATACTACACTATACTACACTATACTATACTACACTATACTACACTATACTGTACTGCACTATACTATACTACACTATACTATACTATACTACACTATACTATACTACACTATACTACACTATACTATACTATACTATACTACACTATACTACACTATACTATACTACACTATACTACACTATACTGTACTGCACTATACTATACTACACTATACTATACTACACTATGCTGTGCTACACTACGCTACACTATACTATACTATACTACACTATACTATACTACACTATACTATACTGCACTATGCTATGCTACACTATACTATACTACAATATACTACGCTATACTATACTACACTATACTATACTACACTATACTACACTATACTATACTACACTATGCTATGCTACACTACGCTACACTATACTATACTACACTATACTATACTACACTATACTACACTATACTATACTGCACTATACTACACTATACTATACTACACTATGCTATGCTACACTACGCTACACTATACTACACTATACTATACTACACTATACTATACTACACTATACTACACTATACTGTACTGCACTATACTATACTACACTATACTACACTATACTGCACTATACTATACTGCACTATACTACACTATACTATACTACACTATACTACACTATACTATACTGCACTATACTATACTACACTATACTACACTATACTGCACTATACTATACTGCACTATACTACACTATACTATACTATACTACACTATACTATACTACACTATACTACACTATACTATACTGCACTATACTATACTATACTACACTATACTATACTACACTATACTACACTATACTATACTGCACTATACTA
The DNA here is from genome assembly GCF_019097595.1 of Hemibagrus wyckioides. Classification (NCBI taxonomy): domain Eukaryota; kingdom Metazoa; phylum Chordata; class Actinopteri; order Siluriformes; family Bagridae; genus Hemibagrus; species Hemibagrus wyckioides. The sequence continues at coordinate 31,085,580 of NC_080720.1, forward strand.
CACTATACTATACTACACTATACTATACAGTGCTATACTGTCCTGCTCTGTACTACATGCTATTCCTCAGCATTCTTTTCTGCCTTACTGTAGTACAGTATCTATTGTTCCTTGGCACTGAAAAACAAGAACCAGGCAAGAGATAAAAGAACAATGTCCTGGACCAGAGAAAACAGGACAGATGCGAAAGGAATCATCAAGGCTTTTATTTAAAAAAAAAAACAAAAAAACAAGGATATGTTTAACCTTCAGAGATGCCAGGACAATTATTCATTTCCTGTGTGTTTTCCTTTAAAGTGCACAATCAGAAAGCCTTTATTCAGTTTTTTTATTTTTATTTTCTAAAAAAAAGTGGTATTTATCATACAGCTTGTGTATCACCAGGACGTACTGACAGACCAATCCTCCCATCCCACTTCCCTACGACTTATCCCTCAGCTCCGAAGCCACAGTCAGAGATTTCAGAATAATAAAAATGTTGATCCTCCTCAGCTCTGGAGGAAGCAGCTAAAGGTGTGACATGAGGCTCTGAAAATGTCATTAATCAAGCTCAGGAAAAGGGGAAACACACTGACGTGAAAATAAGCAAACAAAATCTGAAAATTCATTAAATATTGTAGCGACAAGGTCACCATGCTATCGAATATATTTTAAAAAAACTATCTCAGTCAATAAAGCATTAATTATACATTCAGGTGCAAAAAAACCTGATAACGCTAGGAATACTTTTTTAAAAGGCCATGGAATTTATTTTAAAGCAGCAAGACATTTAGTGTGTTTAGATAGGGTTAGAAAAATACTAAAAAATAGTAAAAACTAAATAGTAAGATAAAGTAATTAATACTGAATATCCTTCTTGAATTCTGATGAAGAAGAAGAAAATGATGGTGATTATTTATTTATTTATTTATTTATTTATTTATTTATTTATTTATTTATTTATTTATTCCTAACATTTAAAATGCAACTCAAAATATAAAATTATTTTATTATTTAAACAAAAATACATAGCAATAATTGGAGCTTGACAAATGTTTATTGAGGATGCGCATAAAAATCAAAAACTACACAATTAATTAGCAATAAAGTTGTTCAAACTTGTCATTTCTCATTTTCCTGTATGTGGAAGTTCTGTAATAAAATCTTTTTTTATTTTTTATTATTATTATTATATCTACCTTTCTTCCTGAAAACATGGAGGATGTAAAATTTTGCACTTTATATACTGTTTTAAATATCTAGTAATATGATGGACTTGCTGGTTCTTCAGTACTAGCCTTTATTACACCTTTATTACCTTTCACAAATCTCTGATTGTGGCTTTCCTATTTAATGTTCAGTGGCAACCATGACAGACTGTAAGATTTTCCTCTCTAGAAAACACTGATAAACGTCTAAAAGTCATTGTGTTGCTGATATGATCAGAAATGGTGTTTATATCTATAGATAATTCCTTTTGCATATTACAGCTTGGAGGCGTGTTTACTGAATTAGCAGCAGAACTTGTGCATCCGTATGCTCTGTAGGATATACAGTATTTATTACTTATATATGACGTGAAGATTTTATTGTACGTGCCTTCTCTATTTGTGCGTATTGGTTGTGATGCTGATGTCTGTATTAGGATTTTCTGTATTTAGTTTAAAATGCTGAATTGTGTCATTTAGGTTCACTATATTCTAGGAGCTCTACTGTTTTGCAAAGCTGCTCGCAAAATAAATAAATAAATGAATGAATTAATAGAAATAAAAAACACGGAACGTCTTTAACGTCACGGTCCGGGTTAATACTTTATGGGCTTATATTTAGTACACGAGGATGAAAAGTACGCTCTGGCAGAAAGTGAGCGCTTGAGGATCGACGCATTAGGAAGGTTAAGACCTGGATGCACTAAAATCGTGTTCGATATTTGAAGAGAAAGACGTTGATTCTGAAAACAAGCGTCTCGTTCATCAGACACGAGGATTTCCCACAACAGCAGGAGAGCAAAAACAAACTATTATGCAGGGGTGGAGAAATCAGTGTGCGTATATATGCTTTATATATATATATATTATTATTATTATTAATATTAAACTAATATATTGTTATGTTCTGTAAAGCTGCTTTAAGACATTGTCCATTGTTCAAAGTGCTATAGAAATAAAATTGAATTGAATTGAATTCAACATTTTTCCCACTTCTGGCTTCCTACAAGGTTTCAGTTTCAGACAAATTTCCAGTCTCTGAGAATATTTTTATCCCATAATTAACAAAAGTAAAGTAATTCCTTTTGCACAGATATCTATGTTCATTGTGTAATGAGGTTCAGGAAACTACCGGACATTTACCTTTTATTAAAATCTGTCCTTGTGCGTAAAATATCAGTCGGCTCATAGATTTAAACCTAGGATGAGAATAAAGACAAATATCTTTGATATGTTTGCTACGTTGATGTGAAAACACCTCAGTCCGACTTTCTGACAGATGAGGATAATAACCGTAGTCTGTATTAATGCACTTAACTAGCTAATTAGAGCCGATATATAATATTAGATTATGCTTTTCAGGCTAGTTAGATCTCCAGGCATTCAAATGTCTAGGAACTGAGTAGCATGATAACTTTCATTTATTTATTACTAGTCCACCCCTGCTATTGTTTGGATTCTGCTTACTCTTGCTGTGTGTTGTGCTCTTTCAGGTCAACGGGCTGCTGAAAGATACTTCACATGTCTCTGGGAAACGTCTTTAAAAAATAAAAAACGAAATAAATAAATCAATAAAAACAATTCCGTCTCAGTGCATCGGAAATATTCTGGAAAAATGTCCTTAACGCTGTTAATCTGTCAGAGCTGTTATTAATCTCCTCCACAGAATCATCACCTCTCTTCTCCTTCTTGCTGGTGTTTATTTATTCGCAGATTAGCAAAGTTTGTCATTTGTAAAGTGTGTGCATCGATCACTGCATCAATACTTCTCTTTTTTAAGCACTTTCAGACAGGAAAAAAACCCCAAAAACACCAAGACCATATAAACGTACAGTTGTGGCTTAAAGATTTTCCGCTCAAGTCCATGGCAGAGATTTTGTCTGTCTCGTGCCTGAATCATGAATTAGAAATAAAAGAACAAGAATTAAAAACGACATTCAAATCTCGGCTGAAGTTTAAGCCTTGATTCCCATCAGCACTTTGGAGCAGGCTATAACATGGGTCTGAATGATGCCTAGAATTGTTTTTTTTATTTTATTCCAAAGGGTATTGGTTATATGGATAGGCAAGATCTAGCCGAGCCTAAATACCTCGATATCTGTATACTTTTTTTTCTTTATATTTTGGCAAAAATGTTTATTTAAAGCGACTTACAATTTAACAAAGGATACATTCCAAGCAGGGTTAAGTGCCTAAGACTCCAGTCGAAGTTCTCTGGAATTCCTGGGATTCAAACTCATAATCAAATCACAGTTAATAACTTAGAGGCGTAACCCCTGAGCCACCACGTGAGCTCCACCTCCATCGTGATTCAGACCTGCAGCTGGTTCCTGTAGAATTGCAACAGACCACTGTTTCCTCCCAGACTGTAGATGGTGCTGTAAGGGATGTTAGCACTTGAGATGTTTCTTGCTAGTCATGTCATTCCAAATCCTGTGCATTTCCTCCGGTGAGATCTGATGCACGGTGACGACCCTGCGGTAGCGGCAGAGGCTGTAGCTCATCTTCCAGTGGTTAAAGCCACTGTTCTGGATAGGGTGGACCCCGAGCTTGCGCAGACACAACCCCACGTACACGTCCTCCAAGTGAATGAGGCGAGTATGGAGGGAAGTCTTATAGATCAACTCTGCCATGTCACCAGAGAACACGTACCCTGTGCCGGAACAGAAAGGGGGGTACTTGTTCTCGGGGTACAACTCTCTGGACATGTACCACTTACTGTGAGTGTCTCGGATAGGCCCTCCGTTTATGACGTGGCCCGTGAAGAAACGCTGCCTGGGCTGTGCGTTAGGTCTTAGCAGGTTCAACACAAGGTTGTCCATGTTGACGAAAATGTCGCTGTCGGTCTTCATGACGTACTTGGCGTCAGGGCAGTACGAGGCCACCCAGCGCATTCCCATCAGCGTCTTCAGCGTCAGGTTTCGATAAGAATCCTCAAAGTCCTCCACGATGATGTCGTGGAAGATCTGGCTCTCCTGCTCCACCATCTGGTTGAGAACCGGCTCAGGGTTGTGACCGAGCAGGAAGAGCGTTACGATGCGAACGTCGCCATACGTGCTCTCGTCTCCCCACGTCTCGCGGATGGCCTGTCTGGCATCGAACTCCTTGTGGTTGGTGCTGATGAGGATGAGCAGGAAGGGCGGGTTGCCTTCGCATTTCTTCGGCTCGTTGATCAGGAAGTGGAAGGCGTGCGGATTGAGCGTGCGAGTTCGGATGTTGCTGAATGTGATGTTTTTCGGGAACCTTGGAGGCTGCCTGCGGACCGGGATAGACATATGGCCCACGTAGGAGGTGGACGGTCGAGTGCCGCTGAGGTACCACAGAGCGCTCGCCCAACACAGCACCGTGAGCAGGTACAGACATGACACTTTGGAGATCATATCGCCGCGGACCTGCTCACCCCAGCTGCCAGTCCTGGATTTATTTAAACAGCATCATGGCTCCAGTCTGTGGACTTCTCTCTCTGACCAGTGAGTCAATTCATAAAATGTAGGCACTCTATTAAAAAATACTGTGCTTAAGGCCATGGTGACCTTGTCAGTTATTTGTCTTTTAAGGCCATGCTGAATTGATCATCATCCTCCTAACATGTTGTGGTTCTAAAACCTCACTTAATTCAATAAATATTCATCCCATCTGCTACGCTCTCTGTGCCTCTATCATCTCCGCAGCGCTGGTCCCCCGGGGATCAGACAGACGAGGCGAGGCCAAAGACCTGGATCTTTAAGTGAATCGGAGCGCTGCAGAACTTACTGGAGGGTCAAGCTGCTTTCCGATGCAGGACACACCGATGCCGTGACGCAGCATGCGTTCAGTAATCCGATCCATGAATTTTTGGCTTCAGTTCTCCCTGTATGTCCTTGTTCTTGGCAGCCTCGGAGCCTGCAGGAGGCAGAGGAATAAAGGAACATGCATCATGTTGGGGGAGAGCAGAGGAAAACAGAGAAAGTGCAGTTCTGTACGCAGCGCATGCTTTAATGAGGAAGCTCAAAGTGACACTCGCTTTCTCTCGCAGATTTCGACAGAGAGGCGACATGATCATATTATTATTGTTTCCTAACGTCATTGGAAGCATTAAGGACGAAGATGAAACTCCTAGAACCTGTCAACGGGACTATATTCCTGACTATACGGTTTCACTTTAGGTCCTGAGTAACATGGTTTAAGGTGAATAACTGAATAATACACCGCGAGATGCTGCAGGTGCCTGTGAAAGATGATCGCTCTCTGTTTCTCTGTAATGCAGCCGAGTCGGAGGTCACATGATGTATGATTTAACAGGCGGTACACGCCCATCCGTTGCTTTATTTTCATTTCACTGTCTCTGTTTCTCTGCCTGTATGTGACATCTTGTGAGATAAAGTTAGATAAAACCGGATATAACTGGAACTCAGATATGAGTTACACACACACACACACACACTTCACTCTTTGTCTCTCTTTTTCTCTCTCTGTCTCTTTCTACTATGTATGCATTTGCAGCAGAAAGGTCACCTAAGGCACTTTAAATTAAAGGACAAGCAGAAAGAAACTGAGACTTTCATTTCAACACACACACACACACACACACACATTAAACACACAAAGTCATCACATCACCACTGTGGAGCTCAGCTTGACCTCAGCATTTCTCTAGGTCATCTCAGGTCTGGTCAATAAGTGAGAAATATATCACACGAGCCTTAAGATTAGCAAGTTGGGCTTGACATATATATATATATACAGAGCAATACAGAGAGAGGAAACCGAAAACTCGGAAGGAAACCTATGTAAACAGATACAACAATAATAATAATAATAATAATAATAATAATAATAATAATGTAATAAAATTGTAATAATAATATGTGATATTGTTATATATATATATTACATTACATACATATATAATAATATAATATATTATTACATATTTTAATGTGATAAGTGATATTAATACTTCACTTATTTATATTTATTAATAATAATAATTAATGTAAGTACAAGCACCAAAATATCTTAAAAAATCTTAGAGGCATAAATATTAGATTTTGGATACAGAGTGCTAGTCAAGGATGCCGAGTCGTATAAAATTGAACAATTTCCGATTTTATTTTGTTATCTGGATATTTTTAGTCACACATCCTGTATACTGTATGCTTTAACTGTTGCTGAATTCTAACCCTGGTTTAAAATAAATAATAAAAAATAAGTATAGAGTACCAGATGAATCCGGTGATCTTCGTAAAAGAGCCACAACACAAGCATTAGATGGAAAGGTGATCAAATTAAAGGTACAAACTACCTGAACGGCTTCAATAACGTGTTTTTCTCCCAACAGATTATTTGCATGCACGAGTAAACCGTCTCCTGTATTGATTAGTCGGGAGGTTTAATCTGAAACGGCTTTCAGAGAAGTCATTTGCGCTGATGTTACAGATGCAAAGTGCTGTGAGAAGGATTGAATAGCCTCTGTAGGCCATTTTCATTCAATTCAACTTAATCCTTCTAGCACTTTAATCATATTTACTGTTGTAAGTAGATGAGCAGTTAATTTGACAAGTTTACCACATGTGTAGTGAAGTAATTTAAAATACAATAGAACTTTGTTCATTCTTTTGCCAGAGACTGCTTCAGATTACTTAAAAGAAATAAATAGAAATGAAATATATATATATATATATATATATATATATATATATATAAATATATATATATATATATATATATATAATGTATTTAAAATATAAATAAAATATAAATGAAAAAAGAAAATCTATATATATACAAAATTTGCTCGAAAATATAAATTAAATATTTAAAAAAATTCTATATATACAAAATGTATTCAAAAACATAAATTAAATAAATGAAAAAAGAAATATTCTATATACACATAATGTATTTGAAAATATAAATGAAATATAAATGAAAAAATATGGATGAAATATTGTATATATACAAAATGTGTTCAAAAATATAAATGAAATGTAAATAAAAAATAGAGATGAAATATTCTATGTATACAACATATATTCGGAAATATAAATGAAATATAAATGACAAAAATAAATATTCTATAGATACAAAATGTATTCAAAAACATAAATGAAATATAAATGAAAAAAATAAATATTTTACAAATTTTACAAGACGTGTTCAAAAATATAAATAAAAAATATAGGTCAAATATTCTATATATACAAAATGTATTCAAAATATAAATGGAATATAAATGAAAAAAATAAATAAAATTTCTAGATATACAAAATGTAATCGAAAATATAAATGAAATATAAATAAAAAATATAGATGAAATATTCTATATATATAAAATGTATTAAAAAATATAAATTAAATATAAATAAAAAGAATATAGTTTAAATATTCTATATGTACAAAATGTATTCAAAAACATAAATAAAATATACATTAAAAATATAGATGAAAAATTCTATATATACAAAATGTAATAAAAAAATATAAATTAAATATAGATGAAATATTCTATATATACAAAATGTATTCAAAAGTACAAAAAAGGTGCTAGGGAACTAAGAACATATTGCAAATAATATGATATTGCACATGGTATTTTATTCACGTACATTCTAATTATTATATCAGTTTTGATACCTATACTTTTTAGGACAGCTACAGACACAGATTTACAGCATCTTTTATTAATATATTTTATAGATTAAGACTTTAAACACATTAAAGAGTCTATCAGCATCGATAAGGATCCTGATACCAATAGAGCTGGAGGTGATTTGAGACAAAGAGGAAATGAGGACGAGTGTGATGAAATTAAGGAAATGTCCCCGTGACATACATTCAGGAAAAGAGTACGATGGATCATTTGGTTGCTAGAAGGATTTTTATTATTATTATTATTATTTATTTATTTATTTATTTATTTTACATCAATATATCAAGATATATTCACACAGTTTAGATCGCTGACTAAGAACATTTTATTTATATAAAAGAGTTCTTCAGAACTTGATCAAATGTTAAGACTGATACTGGAAAAGAGGCAGCTGAATCTCCTGGTGCTGCAGAAACATCTACATGTGCATCATGTAGACAAACATAAACACTATACGGCTTTATTTCTGCTGCTTGTGTATTCAAAAAAAACAAGGAATTGAATCCAGTGAGTATTCAGTCTCTTATAGAACGCTGCGTCAGCAACCTGACCGCACCCTTCGTCCATATGGGTGTTAATCTGACATCAGTGGACGCTCTGGAGTTTCAGTTTTAGCAGCAGCAGCTTTTTTCTCACTCTAGAGTTTATTCTGAGGAGGTTTGTGACGATGATGTGGCAGGAACGCTGACCGGAGGGCAATCAGGTCACGAATGAGCTACGAGGCATTACGCTGATCACGTGTGAGCTGCGGTGGTGCGTCGTATTAATCCGTGTGATGACGTGTGACTACCGTGTGATCAGTGGTTAGAAGAACTACAGCGAAAATACAATGAAAAAAAAAGGACATCATCAGGACAGACTGCTTTATAGACATACAAGAGATGTTTTTGGGGAAATAAAGCAGGGACCATTAGTTTATGTGATTTCTAGGCGATATACAAAATGTTTCGCTTTCAACGCGCGTTTAAAAGTCTGTGGATAATGTGGCAATTTCATGGTTTCAAGCATTTAAGTGCTGATGAAACGGTGTGATGAGAGCGAGATATGAGAGTAATAATCACGAGTGAGAGCACAGGTGAGTTCACTCTCACGTCGTCATACTCCATATTACTCCCAATAATTCAAGAGCATGACTTCCTAAAGAAAGAGTTCAATACAATGTTCAAAGAGGTGCAGATTATTTACTACTAACATTAATGCTAACACTAATACTACTATTAATACTAATACTAACACTAACGCTAATGCTAATACTAACACTAATACTAACACAAATGCTAACACTAATATTAATACTAACACTAACGCTAATACTTACACTAATACTAACACAAATGCTAATGCTAATACTAACACTAATACTAAAACAAATGCTAATGCTAATACTAACACTAATGCTACTACTAACACTAATACTAAGACTCTTTTCCCGCCATATCCCACTCAGAGCTTGAGGAGAAAACCCGAGCAGTAAGGAGAGAAACGCTGGAGGCTGAGGGTGAGGGATGAGGGTGAGGGATGAGGAGTGATGAAGGATAGAAGAGTGATAATGGACGATGTGCTAATGGCGTCTGCTCTTATAACGCCACCGGGCTTCAAACCAACTAACGATTACATCACAGTTCTGACACTACAACTCCATCCCTCTTCTTCTCTCTCTCTCACTCGTGCTCTCTTTCCCTTCTCAACATCTCTCCTATCTGTCTGTCTGTCTCTCTCTTCTCCACTGTCTCTCCTCTGTCTGTCTGTTGCTCTGTCTGTCTGTCTGTCTGTCTATCTCTCTGTCTCCCTCCTCCCCCTCTCTGCTCTCTCTCTCTCTCTCTCTCTCTTTCATCTGTGTCACCTCACTGGTGATATAAACAGTCTGTTGCTCTGTCTGTCTGTGTGTCTATCTCTCTGTCTCCCTCCTCCCCCTCTTTGCTCTCTCTCTCTCTCTCTCTCTCTCTCTCGCTCATCCTCGGTGGTGATATAAACAGAACAGTCTGCAGGGATTTTTTTTTACAGTGAACATCTGGATCATTTCTACATTTACATAAACAGTTGAACATGAATTTGTCTGGCATTCGTATTTTGTTTCACGGACACATGAAGCTGTATATCATGCAGTCATTCAGCAGCCAGAGGAACAGTTTAATAACAGAAAAAAACAATAAAACCTACACAATTTACCTCTTAATGTAAAAGAATCCAGTGAGACATTTCTTGGCTAACGTCTGCGTATAGCTACAAGGCTAAAACAGAGACACAACAGTTTTTATTTCACACATCACTATTTTCTTTGGCAAACAAACACTGGGGGTTTTACAGGTGGGCAGGGTGTTGTGTCGTTTTAAAGAGAACGGATATTACGCTAACACAATCAAGCTAGCTGAAGATCTGTAATGAAGCACATGACGTCATGGGTTGAGAAACCGTGAGCAGAGTTTATGAAATCTAAACAAACCATCCAAAAAACGTGGCCATGAAACAGACAGAAACGCTAGCATGTGCGCTATTTAAATGACCTTAACCCGGAAGTGGTTGAGTACTCGGGTGAGAGCGCCCCCTGGTGACCTGGTGGTGGTGTTGTGGTTTGAGATGTTACAGCAACAACTGACTAAAGTCCAGAGTCAGTGCTAAAGTCAGTGCTAATGTTTCTTCCATTTGGATTTCACATTTGGATTTTACATTTGTTTTGTGGGTCATAAATAACCGGACAAATAAAGTTACTAGGTACTGGGACCCTCTTTCTTTCTTTCTTTTTCCCTCCCTTCCTTCCTTTTTTCTCTTCTTCCTTACTAACATGTTTTCTTTCTTTCTTTCTTTCTTTCTTTCTTTCTTTCTTTCTTTCTTTCTTTCTTTCTTTCTTTCTTTCTTTCTTTATTCTTTCCTTGCTTGCTTACCTTTCTTTCTTTTGCCCTTCCTTCCTTCCTTCCTTTATGTCATCCTTCCTTCCTTCCTCTTTTATGTCTTCCTTCCGTCCGTCCTTCCTTCCTTCCTTCCTTTGAATGTATCTTTGATGTCCTGAGTCCTTTTGATTTGATTTGATTTTGCCAGGTAGATTCAGATGTTCAGTCTGACCTAAACTTTATGTTACTAACATGTAAGGGAAGCTAATATCCTCCAGTGTAGAGTTGTAATATTAAGGATTCAGGAGAGGGTGGAGGCTTCAGGAGAGGGTGGAGGATTCAGGAGAGGGTGGAGACTTCAGGAGAGGGTGGAGGTTTCAGGAGAGGCTGGAGGATTGAGGAGAGGGTGGAGGATTGAGGAGAGGGTGGAGTTTTCAGGAGAGGGTGGAGGATTGAGGAGAGGGTGGAGGATTGAGGAGAGGGTGGAGGATTCAGGAGAGGGTGGAGGATTCAGGAGAGGGTGGAGGATTCAGGAGAGGGTGGAGGATTCAGGAGAGGGTGGAGACTTCAGGAGAGGGTGGAGGATTGAGGAGAGGGTGGAGGATTCAGGAGAGGGTGGAGGATTTGGCCTTTTTATCATGTCTCAGCAAAATTTCCAGTCCAACTAAAAATCACATGACACTCGCTCCAGCAGAGAGACACATTTTTCTTCCTTTCCCTGCAAAACAAAGAACATGATCCACTCCATAATCCCCCTTCCCTTCTCCCAGTCTGTCTAATCCATCATCATAGACACTCGGCTCCTTCACTTTCCCTTAGTTTGCAGAAACGGATGAATTACATTTTATTCAGATTATTAGCTTTAGGTTTTAAAACAAGTCCACCCTCAGATTCACATTTTCCATCACAATATTGAACCAAACATTGGGTGGAGGAGATGGAGGGTTCAGGTTCACGTGGAGGTTTATTAACAAACCCAGTAAACAGTTCAGAACTTAACAACAACGTTTAACCAGAAACTATGACCTGAATATTCAACCACAGGGACAACAATCAGAGTACGAACGGCTGAGAACTTACACACACACTCTGAGAACTCACACACACACTCTGAGAACTTACACACACACTCTGAGAACTCACACACACACTCTGAGAACTTACACACACACTCTGAGAACTCACACACACACTCTGAGAACTTACACACACACTCTGAGAACTTACACACACACTCTGAGAACTCACACACACTCTGAGAACTTACACACACACTCTGAGAACTCACACACACTCTGAGAACTTACACACACACTCTGAGAACTTACACACACACTCTGAGAACTCACACACACACTCTGAGAACTCACACACACTCTGAGAACTGACACACACACTCTGAGAACTTACACACACACTCTGAGAACTCACACACACTCTGAGAACTTACACACACACTCTGAGAACTTACACACACACTCTGAGAACTCACACACACTCTGAGAACTTACACACACACTCTGAGAACTCACACACACTCTGAGAACTTACACACACACTCTGAGAACTCACACACACACTCTGAGAACTTACACACACACTCTGAGAACTTACACACACACTCTGAGAACTTACACACACACTCTGAGAACTTACACACACACTCTGAGAACTTACACACACACTCTGAGAACTCACACACACACACTGAGAACTTACACACACACTCTGAGAACTTACACACACACTCTGAGAACTTACACACACACTCTGAGAACTCACACACACACACTGAGAACTTACACACACACTCTGAGAACTTACACACACACTCTGAGAACTCACACACACTCTGAGAACTTACACACACACTCTGAGAACTCACACACACACTCTGAGAACTCACACACACACTCTGAGAACTTACACACACTCTGAGAACTCACACACACACTCTGAGAACTCACACACACACTCTGAGAACTCACACACACACTCTGAGAACTTACACACACACTCTGAGAACTTACACACACACTCTGAGAACTTACACACACACTCTGAGAACTTACACACACACTCTGAGAACTCACACACACACTCTGAGAACTTACACACACACTCTGAGAACTCACACACACACTCTGAGAACTCACACACACACTCTGAGAACTTACACACACACTCTGAGAACTTACACACACACTCTGAGAACTTACACACACACTCTGAGAACTTACACACACACTCTGAGAACTTACACACACACTCTGAGAACTTACACACACACTCTGAGAACTGACACACACACTCTGAGAACTGACACACACACTCTGAGAACTTACACACACACTCTGAGAACTCACACACACACACTGAGAACTTACACACACACACTGAGAACTTACACACACACTCTGAGAACTTACACACACACTCTGAGAACTCACACACACACTCTGAGAACTTACACACACTCTGAGAACTCACACACACACTCTGAGAACTTACACACACACTCTGAGAACTCACACACACACTCTGAGAACTCACACACACACTCTGAGAACTTACACACACACTCTGAGAACTCACACACACACTCTGAGAACTCACACACACACTCTGAGAACTCACACACACACTCTGAGAACTCACACACACACTCTGAGAACTTACACACACACTCTGAGAACTCACACACACACTCTGAGAACTTACACACACACTCTGAGAACTTACACACACACTCTGAGAACTCACACACACACTCTGAGAACTTACACACACTCTGAGAACTTACACACACTCTGAGAACTCACACACACACTCTGAGAACTTACACACACACTCTGAGAACTCACACACACACACTGAGAACTTACACACACACTCTGAGAACTTACACACACACTCTGAGAACTCACACACACACTCTGAGAACTTACACACACACTCTGAGAACTCACACACACTCTGAGAACTTACACACACACTCTGAGAACTCACACACACACTCTGAGAACTTACACACACTCTGAGAACTTACACACACTCTGAGAACTCACACACACACTCTGAGAACTTACACACACACTCTGAGAACTTACACACACACTCTGAGAACTCACACACACACTCTGAGAACTCACACACACACTCTGAGAACTCACACACACACTCTGAGAACTCACACACACACTCTGAGAACTCACACACACACTCTGAGAACTCACACACACTCTGAGAACTCACACACACACTCTGAGAACTCACACACACACTCTGAGAACTCACACACACACTCTGAGAACTTACACACACACTCTGAGAACTTACACACACACTCTGAGAACTTACACACACACTCTGAGAACTTACACACACACTCTGAGAACTCACACACACACACTGAGAACTTACACACACACTCTGAGAACTTACACACACACTCTGAGAACTCACACACACACTCTGAGAACTTACACACACACTCTGAGAACTCACACACACACTCTGAGAACTTACACACACACTCTGAGAACTTACACACACACTCTGAGAACTCACACACACTCTGAGAACTTACACACACACTCTGAGAACTCACACACACACTCTGAGAACTCACACACACACTCTGAGAACTTACACACACTCTGAGAACTCACACACACACACTGAGAACTTACACACACACTCTGAGAACTCACACACACACTCTGAGAACTCACACACACACTCTGAGAACTCACACACACACTCTGAGAACTCACACACACACTCTGAGAACTCACACACACACTCTGAGAACTTACACACACTCTGAGAACTCACACACACACTCTGAGAACTCACACACACACTCTGAGAACTTACACACACTCTGAGAACTCACACACACACTCTGAGAACTTACACACACACTCTGAGAACTTACAAACACACTCTGAGAACTTACACACACACTGAGAACTCACACACACACTCTGAGAACTCACACACACTCTGAGAACTCACACACACACTCTGAGAACTCACACACACACTCTGAGAACTTACACACACTCTGAGAACTTACACACACTCTGAGAACTCACACACACACTCTGAGAACTCACACACACACTCTGAGAACTTACACACACACTCTGAGAACTTACACACACACACTGAGAACTCACACACACACTCTGAGAACTCACACACACACTCTGAGAACTTACACACACACACTGAGAACTCACACACACTCTGAGAACTCACACACACTCTGAGAACTCACACACACACTCTGAGAACTCACACACACACACACTCTGAGAACTCACACACACACTCTGAGAACTCACACACACTCTGAGAACTCACACACACACTCTGAGAACTCACACACACTCTGAGAACTCACACACACACACTGAGAACTCACACACACTCTGAGAACTCACACACACTCTGAGAACTCACACACACACTCTGAGAACTCACACACACACACACTCTGAGAACTCACACACACACTCTGAGAACTCACACACACTCTGAGAACTCACACACACACTCTGAGAACTCACACACACTCTGAGAACTTACACACACTCTGAGAACTTACACACACTCTGAGAACTCACACACACTCTGAGAACTTACACACACACTCTGAGAACTTACACACACACTCTGAGAACTCACACACACACTCTGAGAACTCACACACACACTCTGAGAACTTACACACACACTCTGAGAACTCACACACACACTCTGAGAACTCACACACACACTCTGAGAACTCACACACACTCTGAGAACTCACACACACACTCTGAGAACTCACACACACACTCTGAGAACTTACACACACTCTGAGAACTTACACACACACTCTGAGAACTCACACACACACTCTGAGAACTCACACACACACTCTGAGAACTCACACACACACTCTGAGAACTCACACACACTCTGAGAACTCACACACACACTCTGAGAACTCACACACACTCTGAGAACTTACACACACTCTGAGAACTCACACACACTCTGAGAACTTACACACACACTCTGAGAACTTACACACACACTCTGAGAACTTACACACACACTCTGAGAACTCACACACACACTCTGAGAACTCACACACACTCTGAGAACTTACACACACACTCTGAGAACTCACACACACTCTGAGAACTTACACACACACTCTGAGAACTCACACACACTCTGAGAACTCACACACACTCTGAGAACTCACACACACTCTGAGAACTTACACACACACTCTGAGAACTTACACACACACTCTGAGAACTCACACACACTCTGAGAACTTACACACACACTCTGAGAACTCACACACACACTCTGAGAACTCACACACACTCTGAGAACGCACACACACACTCTGAGAACTCACACACACACTCTGAGAACTCACACACACACTCTGAGAACTCACACACACTCTGAGAACGCACACACACACTCTGAGAACTCACACACACACTCTGAGAACTCACACACACTCTGAGAACTCACACACACACTCTGAGAACTCACACACACACTCTGAGAACTCACACACACTCTGAGAACGCACACACACACTCTGAGAACTCACACACACACTCTGAGAACTTACACACACACTCTGAGAACTCACACACACTCTGAGAACTCACACACACACTCTGAGAACTCACACACACACACTGAGAACTTACACACACACTCTGAGAACTCACACACACTCTGAGAACTCACACACACACTCTGAGAACTTACACACACACTCTGAGAACTCACACACACACTCTGAGAACTCACACACACACTCTGAGAACTTACACACACACTCTGAGAACTCACACACACACTCTGAGAACTTACACACACACTCTGAGAACTCACACACACACTCTGAGAACTCACACACACACTCTGAGAACTCACACACACACTCTGAGAACTTACACACACACTCTGAGAACTCACACACACACTCTGAGAACTCACACACACACTCTGAGAACTCACACACACACTCTGAGAACTCACACACACTCTGAGAACTCACACACACACTCTGAGAACTTACACACACACTCTGAGAACTCACACACACACTCTGAGAACTCACACACACACTCTGAGAACTCACACACACACTCTGAGAACTCACACACACACTCTGAGAACTCACACACACACTCTGAGAACTCACACACACACTCTGAGAACTCACACACACTCTGAGAACTTACACACACACTCTGAGAACTTACACACACACTCTGAGAACTTACACACACACTCTGAGAACTCACACACACACTCTGAGAACTCACACACACACTCTGAGAACTTACACACACACTCTGAGAACTCACACACACTCTGAGAACTTACACACACACTCTGAGAACTCACACACACACTCTGAGAACTTACACACACACTCTGAGAACTCACACACACACTCTGAGAACTCACACACACACTCTGAGAACTCACACACACACTCTGAGAACTCACACACACACTCTGAGAACTCACACACACACTCTGAGAACTCACACACACTCTGAGAACTCACACACACACTCTGAGAACTCACACACACACTCTGAGAACTCACACACACACACTGAGAACTTACACACACACTCTGAGAACTCACACACACTCTGAGAACTCACACACACACTCTGAGAACTCACACACACTCTGAGAACTCACACACACACTCTGAGAACTTACACACACACTCTGAGAACTTACACACACACTCTGAGAACTTACACACACACTCTGAGAACTCACACACACACTCTGAGAACTCACACACACACTCTGAGAACTTACACACACACTCTGAGAACTTACACACACACTCTGAGAACTCACACACACACTCTGAGAACTCACACACACACTCTGAGAACTCACACACACACTCTGAGAACTCACACACACACTCTGAGAACTCACACACACACTCTGAGAACTTACACACACACTCTGAGAACTTACACACACACTCTGAGAACTTACACACACACTCTGAGAACTCACACACACTCTGAGAACTCACACACACACTCTGAGAACTCACACACACTCTGAGAACTTACACACACACTCTGAGAACTCACACACACTCTGAGAACTCACACACACACTCTGAGAACTTACACACACACTCTGAGAACTCACACACACACTCTGAGAACTTACACACACACTCTGAGAACTTACACACACACTCTGAGAACTCACACACACACTCTGAGAACTCACACACACTCTGAGAACTCACACACACACTCTGAGAACTTACACACACACTCTGAGAACTCACACACACACTCTGAGAACTCACACACACTCTGAGAACTCACACACACACTCTGAGAACTCACACACACTCTGAGAACTCACACACACACTCTGAGAACTCACACACACACTCTGAGAACTCACACACACACACTGAGAACTCACACACACTCTGAGAACTCACACACACTCTGAGAACTCACACACACTCTGAGAACTCACACACACTCTGAGAACTTACACACACTCTGAGAACTCACACACACACTCTGAGAACTCACACACACTCTGCTGATGTCTAAGACGTCTCAGTGATGACCTCATACACTCTGAGACAGTGATAATGTTTATACCAGGGATGTGTTTCTTTCTTTCTTTCTTTCTTTCTTTCTTTCTTTCTTTCTTTCTTTCTTTCTTTAATCTTTTCTTTTAACTTCCACTTGTACCATCTAGCGTGAATCCTGTGTAAATTCTCTGCTATAGAATATCACAGGTTTTATTTCCCTCCATTATTTTGATGATCTGTTGTAGTTGATGTTATAATCCTCTCTCATCTACTTCATTTCTACAGATACTGTACATGTCGAAGCTTATTTTCAGTAAACACACAGGAATAGATTTAGAAGGTGAGACGGTTCACACAGCCGCGTTGTTTCATTCCTCACAGAAGTCCAGTGAGGTTTAGAAGGTGAGGACAAACACGTACACTGCGAGCAACAATCCAATGCAAATCCATGCAAATTTATGCAGTGCTTTAGCTTTAACAACAGATGGATGAATGTTTTGTTTTTCTGGCTGTTAGCTGAACTGTTTTTATCCAGAAACTCTCAGTGTATTACATCAGAAAGGAAGTGGACAGGAATGAAATAATCCTCGCGCATCACGTTAGCCAAGCGTCACGGAATAATGAGGATATAATGATACACACGTTCACATTCACGCAATCCAACAGCAACCGACAGATTCAACGGAGGAGAAATGATGGATAGATCTGAGCGGCTGACTGATTCATACAGCACCAAAGTCTTTCAGCTTCAAGATCAGAGACCAGCATTAAGATCCTGTACTCGACATAATGACAGGAAATTGAGGTAAAATTGTGATTCTGCACTTCCTTTCTGTATCAGCGACGCTCCGAGTAACGAACATTCACTGAAACCTCACGGGTTTGTCTGAGCCTCGATTCCAGCACTGATTCTGATTGGTTCTGATAACTTATATTCATCTCTCCTTCCTTCCTTCCTTCCTTCCTTTCTGTCCTTTCTGTATTTCTTTGCCATAATTCTACATGTTTTATGAATTTATACCTTCCTTTCTTCACCTACACCTACAATCTAGGAGGTTTCTTCTTTACGTTACAGACATGTTTATTCTTAATAAAAAAAGAGTTGACATTTTTCTCCAGCTCTCAGGAGAGTTGTTCTATTTACACCAAGCACACATGAACACACATGAACACACAATACATTTTTTGTGCATGTTAATGTTTTTATTATTATAGCGTGAGGAATCAAGCTGTTCCCTTAAATGTAGCTCTTAACAGATAAAAAGTAGGACATCTTGTTCTGTATCGCTTTACGCAGCTCTGTGTCTTTATGTAGATCCAGTGTCCTTTCACTACAGTATCTGCTGCATCAGCCATATACGGTCCAAATAAAATAAAATGAAATAAAATAAAATGAAATGAAATGAAATGAAATAAAATAAAATAAAATAAAATAAAATAAAATAAAATAAAATAAAATAAAATAAAATAAAATAAAATAAAATAAAAGCTTCTTGACTTCTTTAACTGATTTGGCAGACGCCCTTATCCAGAGCAACTTATATTCATCTCTCTCTCTTTTTTTTATATGTACACACACACATACACACACACACACTCCCTCTCTCTCTCTCTCTCTCTCTCTCTCTCTCTCTCTCTCTCTCTCTCTTTCTTTCTTTCTTTCTTTCTTCCTCCCTGCCTGTCGCCATCTCCCCCCTCTCTTTTTCTCCTTCTCTCCCTCTCTCTCTTTTACTCCCCCCCTATCCTTCTTTCTCTCTCTCTCTCTCTCTCTCTCTCTCTCTCTCTCCCCCTCTCCCTCCCTCTCTCTCTCCCGCCCTCTCCCTCTCTCTCTCTCTCTCTCTCTCTCTCTCTCTACCGAGGGTTAAGGGCCCGACAGTGGCAGCTTGGTGTACCTGGGAGTTGAACACAACCTTAACCACCTTGCTCTTGCTTGAACATCATCGTAAGATAATAATAATATTATAATGCTGTTATTATAATAAACTTCAACGTAACAGTAACACAATAACTCCTCTTCATCATCGTCCTTGATGACGTTCCTCTGACTCCACTTCCTGAAGTGTTTTATTTCTCTACGCTGGCAGAGCTCACGTCTCCTAAACAGCCAGCAACCACCTCCATTTCTCTTATTTACATATTTACACAGTCTCTTACTGCTTGAACATCCAGTGTTATTTTTCTCCTTTGGCAGTTTAAAAGCTGCGCTGAGCTCCTGCTCATTTTTCACAACCATATAATCAGATTACTCGTCAATATTCCTAACTGAATTACAATCCGATTTTTCTTAGCATTCGAAACACACGCCTCTGTTAGATGCTGTTAGTTTCTGGACACTGCACTGAGGTCAGGAATAGATGATGCTGAATAATGGAGGTTAAGTTATAAGGACATGAAATTAGGCTGTATTAGGGGCATTCAGTAAGAATATGAAGATAATAATAATAATAATAAATAATAATAATAATACAAAGATTCAGCAGAGGATATTTCGACAGTGAGAGAATGATTCATGGTGCAGTTCAAAAGGCTCACGCCAGGTTTATGTCATGTTTATAAATACTTCATGACAGGAAATGTCAGAGGAAGCCATATGCTTTGAAGCAGGGATATACACCGATTAGCCATAACATTATGACCACTGACAGAAGTGAATAAGTCTGATGATCTCCTCATCATGGCACCTGTTAGTGGGTGGGATATATTAGGCAGCAAGTCAACATTTTGTCCTCAGAGGTGATGTGTTAGAAGCAGGAAAAATGGACAAGCGTAAGGATTTGAGCTTTGAGTTTGACGAAGGACCAAATTGTGATGGCGGATAGACGACTGGATCAGAGCATCTCCAAAACTGCAGCTCTTGTGGAGGTGTTCCCGGTCTGCAGTGGTCAGTATCTATCAAAAGTGGTCCAAGGAAGGAACAGTGGTGAACCGGTGACAGGGTCATGGGCGGCCGAGGCTCATTGGGGAGAGAAGCTCGATCCAACAGACGAGCTACTGCTGCTCAAATTGCTGAAGAAGTTAATGCTGGTTCTGATAGAAAGGTGTCAGAATACACAGTGCAGGATGGGTCAGGGCTGTTCTGGCAGCAAAATTGGGACCAACACCAATATTAGGTAGGTGGTCATAATGTTATGCCTGATTTATATCTAGTCATATAAAGCCATAAAGAAAATAAATCCTTAAAAGCCTCTCCTTAAACACAAGGACGCTGGAGATAATGATTGATATGAAAAACATTAAACTTGTTTAAAAACAGTCAAATGTCTTTTTAAAGCAGAAATCAATCCGAGCGCTCGCTCGCTCGCTCAAACGAGCCTAGGCATCATTTCAAGAGTTTACGCCAAACACTGCAATCGTTCATTTATCACCTCTCTAAATCAGCAGCCTACAGGCTCTTAAACTGGCACATCATCCACCAAACAGACGCCAATTACTCTGTTCATTCAGCCAACGTCGGATTACAGGCGAAGCGTCATGGCCTGATATTTAATCGCAGTTCGTTTGGAATCAATTTGTAACGAGTCTGAGGATGAAGTCGCTCTAAAGGACGAGATGATCTGTTAAAAAAAAACAAAAAAAACAAACATTTATCTTGTATCTAGTCGTCTATGTTGCATCATCTTGGAGCAACTTGACTCTGATTAACATGGAGTACAACTGAATAAACGATCATGTTTATCTCGATTGTAAGAAATCACAGACTTCCTCAACCCACAATAAGACCTCATCCCTTAATATCATCAGGAATATGTTTCAATTCAATTCAGTTCAGTTTTATTTGTATAGGGATTTTAACAAAGCAGCTTTATTAAACATTTAGAACATTTAATCAAATCAATTATGAGTATAAGAGCAGCAGCAGGACATCAAGGACCATCACTGACCAAAGGTTCGTGATAGGTGACCGTGATTCCAATTTAAAGACATCCGGCTAGACGTTCTTACACTCAATTTACATTTACAGCAAGAAGGTCCTGGGTTCGAATCCTGAGTTTGAACAGGCAGGGGCCTTTCTGTGTGCATGTTCTCCCCGTGCCTGCGTGGGTTTACTCCGGGTTCCTCCCACAGCCCAAAAACATGCACATTAGGACTGGTGACCTGTCCAGGGTGTACCCCTGCATTTGGCCCAGTGTGTGCATGGATCCAGCAGATCCCTGTGACCCTAATTAGGAATAAAGAGTGTGTAGAGGATGGATGGATGTTATCCAGCTGTACATTTTGTACAATTAAGGGTCTTTCTCAAGGCAGCTTGGTGCCATTGCCTGGGATTCAAACTCACAACCTTGTGATCAGTAGTCCAGCTCCTTCACCACTAGGTTACTAGGTCGCATTCTTAAAATGTGACAGTGTACACCGACCAAGCGTAACATTATGACCATCTGCCTAATATTGTGTTGGTCCCCCTTTCTGCTGCCAAAACAGCCCTGACCCGACGAGGCATGGAGTCCACTAGATCCTTGAAGGTGTGCTGTGGCACCAAGATGTTAGCGGCAGATCCTTTAAATGCTCCATGAAGCCCCCACCTTGCAACTTACAGGACTTAAAGGATACTTTTGATAGATACTGACCACTTCAGACACCCCACACGAGCTGCAGTTTTGGAGATGCTCTGATCTGGTCGTCTAGCCATCAAAATTTGGCCCTTGTACAAATCCTTACACTTGCCTTACACATCAATAATGAGGACAAAATGTTCACTTGCTCCCTAATATATCCCACCCGCTAACAGGTGCCATCATCAGTCTTATTCACTTCACCTTTTAGCGGTCATAATGTTATGCCTGATCTGTGTATACTGTAATGTAAAAGTCTGCGTTTGTCCTGCGTCCTTTTTGACTCCAAAGTTCTTCATGTATTTTGTCGCTGCTACGCTGCAGTAGACTTCTCCTTCATTAAGATGTGCTTCGAGACGCCCTCATCGTTTTATCGTTCTCTTACAAAACAAATGACATCTAATGAAGAATATGATACGATTCTGGAGGCTGTGAAAAATGAGGCTATTAATCAGCCGGCGTTTTTACCTGCTGTCATGTCGGGAGTGTTGACAAAACAGAACATTGCTTTGAGCAACAATTAACAAGGTGTTGAGATGATGTGTCACAAGTATTTCATTTCATCTGACTTTCCCAGATGAAATGAAGCACAGAATAACACGACTGCCTAAAATTGTAGCCTATTAAAAAAAATAAATAAAGAGAAAAAGTCATTAAGAGACGGTTAAAGGGTCGAGACGGGATCTTTCCTGTAAAATGCTGAGGCTTTGCACCCAGTGCCACAAAAACATCGCCGGATCTAATGGGATTTTAATTAACGAGCTTTCCATTACAAACTAAACTGTTAAATAAAAGAAGTGGAAAAGTCCTGCTTGGCTCTGATATTAAATTACACGCGCGAGTACTTTTCAGCTAAAAGGGGAACAGAAATAAAAAAACAACAGCATGTCACTCAATAACCAGGCAGCTGTGAAATGTCTAGCTTTATTTTCTTAAAGGCTTTATAAATAATCATATTTCTATATAACAAAGAAAAATCACGTCCTGAAGGCGAGTCTTAAATTAAAAAATAAATATTTTTATAATAAAAATAGCAGGAATATAGTGGGTCTGATTCCATCCATCGAATACAATAGATAATGAGCGATAAAATTAAAACCTAAACTGTTTGGGTTTTCACTTTAATAGGAACACCTTATTTTAATCCAGACGTGAAAAGAAACAACATTACATTTTAGACAACTGAGGGTTAAGGGCCTTGCTCAAGGGCCCAGCAGCTTGGAGGACCTGGGATTCAAACTCACAACCTTCTGAGCAAAAGTCCAACACCGTCACCACTAAGCTACCACATCCCTCATAAAATGTGACGGTGTACACTGACCAAGCATAACATTATGACCACCTGCCTAATATTGTGTCAGTCCCCCATTTTGCTGCCAAAACAGTCCTGACCCATCGAGGCATGGACTCCACTAGATCTGGCACCAAGATGTTAAAAGCACATCCTTTAAGTCCTTCATGAAGCGCCCACCTCACAACTTACAGGACTTAAAGGATACTTTTGATAGATACTGACCACTGCAGACACCCCACAAGAGCTGCCATTTTGGAGATGGTCTGAGCCAGTCGTCTAGCCATGACAACTTGGCTCGAAGTGGTCTCGGTTTCCACTTTAATAGGAACACCTGAACACTGTTGAACATGCGATGATAAATTAATCGTGTGTGATGTAAACAATAAAACTATATGGTGTAAAGGTGAGAAAGGAGCACGTGAAAATAAATGAATCCTGTATGGAAAAAATATCCAGGGGAAAAACGAATCAAATGACAAACGATTCATCTGGAAAAATAAAAACAGGTGAAAAAATAAAAGCGCATGATATCCATGTGAAATATTAACATAAATGAAATGAAAATAAAATGAATATGTATTAAAATTAAAAGTAATATTCCAATTTAATAGGAACACCTGTACACCTGAACACTGCATAAAACCTTCACTTTAATAGGAACACCTGAACACTGCATAAAACCTTCACTTTAATAGGAACACCTGAACACTGCATAAAACCTTCACTTTAATAGGAACACCTGAACACTGCATAAAACCTTCACTTTAATAGGAACACCTGAACACTGCATAAAACCTTCACTTTAATAGGAACACCTGAACACTGCATAAAACCTTCACTTTAATAGGAACACCTGAACACTGCTTAAAATCTTCAGACTTTGAGCCAGACATGCACAGGATGCTGTTATCAGACAGACTGGTTTGGGTTTTTCTGAGCTTTCTAAAACTCTGTGTAGAAAGTTTACACAGAATGGTGTGAAAAACGTCCACTGAGCGACAGTTCTGCCCTTATGATCAGCGAGGTCAGAGGAGAATGACCAGAACAGAACAAACAACACAGCTACAGAACAGCAGATGATCCCATCGTGATCTACTCCTTCAGTCAGCCAGGCACCAGAGGAACGCTAAAGTAAATGTATAAGTATCTCATGTAATAATGATGTAATTAATCTAAACAAACCCATTTAATCCCTATTGTGAGGACGACTGAACTTGGCTGAACTTATCTTGTAGCCTAATCGGCGGACGTGAAAAAAAAATCATCAATTTGTTTGAGAAAATATTCTCTATACTAGAAAAATCTATAAATACACATAAAATAAGACACTGACAATACAGTTTACATCAGAATATCTAAAAATATAAGATTCTGTTTGAGATCTAAGTAACAGAAGCAAATCACGTAGAAATCTAAAGTCGAAAGTAAACGGAAATTTATGTAAAACTAAATAAGTCAAATTACTTTAACTTCCGTATTTATTTATTTATTTACTTTGCAACTTTTGTCACTTCTTGAAAAAGAAGCATAAGCACTTGTATTGTTTATCTCACTGACACAGCAAAATTCTCGGTGCTGAACAAACCGCAGTGTTTAATAAGACACACACACACACACAATAAATAAAAAAAGTGTTGAAGTGTTTGTACTGTACAGCAGCTGTTTATTGAGTATTGATTCAGTATTAGCATGACCTGGAATTTTTGTACAATTTATGAAATTATGTTTTATCTTTATTTCTGAGAGTGTTGCGTGAGTATAGCTGCGGTCAGTTCAGCAGTGACTGTCGGCCATTGGCATAATTTAGCATTTTGTTACCAATTACAGAAAAATCACATATTTGGTGATCATTCATTTTTCTGAAGTGATTATGGAAATGAAGTGTCTGAAAAACTGTTCTTCCTGTGAGGTAAAATATTACAGCGTGAAAAACTGAAGTGAAAAGAAATGAATCATGTGGAGGAAAAAAACGCATATGAAATATTTATTCTGCAAATTTTGTTGCTTCTTCTTCTATTGTTTTGTATTGAATTTGGTAATTTAAAAAAAAAAATAAATAAATCAGTGGGGCGTGTGAAATACACGAGGCGTGTAAAAAAACAAAATCACGCGATAAATAAATTGTGTGTTGTGGAAACAATGGAACTGTTTGGTGTACATGTGAAAAAGGAACAGTCCAAAAATATACGAATGAATGAGTCCTGTGAAGAAAAATCCAAAATCAATCTGGAAAAAACAATAACAAAACATAAAAAAATAAATAAAACCAAATGCCATAGACGTGAACCAATAACATGCAAAAAAAAAAAAAAAAATTGTGAAAAGAATTATAGGTAAAAAATAAATACATTTTAAAAATCCACAAAATATAAAAAATAAACAAAACCAAATGCCATTGATGTGAACTATTAACTTTAAAAAAAAAAAAAAAAATTGTGAAAACAGTTACAGGTATGAAGAAAATAGATAAATAAATAAAATAAAGAAATATACAAATATATATATAAATATTAAAAATATAATAATAATAATAATAATAATAATAATATATTTTTTAAATAAAACGTGTGAAGAGTTTACTAAAATAAAAATAAATAAATAAATATACTGTATTATTAGAAAATCAAATGAGATACCTTTCCACATTTCTGAAACCTAATGTGAAAAATCTATTTCAGTAAAATAAAAACACACGTGTAAGCTAAAATAAATCTGCAGGAATTCTTTAAGAGACCCTGTAGGTGTGTATGGGTGTTAAATTAGCTCTGTATGGTTGTGCTGTACCACAGCAGGATGCAGCAGGACAGTGTGTGTACTAAACCCCGTGCTGCTGAAATGATGTGTGTTTGCGTTTTAATGCGTGTCTTTTAAACCCACCGGTTTACCGACAGCTCCGATAAACGGACAGAGAGAGAGGTGGAAGGGGGTCAGGGCCACAAATCAATACTGAGAGACAAACTGCGGAACTGCTGACGGAAGCACATCCTGGACCACTCTCACTGACGTGCACTGGACAGTCGTTCACACCACATCAAACCTACGCCATCGCTTTACGCCATAATAATAATAATAACAATAATAATAATAATTATTATTATTTTTAACTGAGTCTGATTATTAAACGCGGTGATTAAAAACAATCACAAATTATCTACCAAACGTGAGCATCATCTAGACTGTATACATGCTTATAATGTCGTTTGAAGAACATCTACCACGTATTATTATTATTATTATTATTATTATTATTATTATTATTATTATTATAGATAACGGTTCCATGTCTGGACTTCTCCTGCCATCTGCTATCTCACCGCTTCACAAAGGACACAAAGACTCTGAAAGCCAAAAGCTGAAGCCCAGAATTGCGCAGTTCACCCAGGAACACAGCAGAAAATCTGTAGAGATACACAGCTATGGAAAGCTCGAGGAAAGACAGAGAATTAGGAACGTACCGGGTTTTCGCGTGTCCTGTGTCTTGTCTTCAGCAAGATGCTGGCTGTTGACCCGCGCAGTGCAGAGCACAGGGCTGAAGGAGCTGCTGTCCAATCAGAGGAGCAGAGGACGAACAGCGCCACCCTGTGTTTACTCACCGGAATGACCAGGAGCTCTGTGACCGGTTTACATGTTGATCTTTTACTCCAGTCACACACACACTAAAAGAGCCAAAGTAGTAGTGTGGACGCTTGACCGTCGCGCTTAGAGATTTGAGAACTTTCTGCTTAGGTTTATGTTTTACAGGCGTCCAGGCATAACATTATGTCCACCTGTGCAATATTGTGTTGGTTCCACTTTTGCTGCCCAAAATGCCCTGATCCGTCATGAACTGTGTATTCTGACCCCTTTCTGTCAGAACCAGCTTCTTCATCTAACTCCATTTGAGCAACAGTAGGATCGGATCACACGGGTCAGCCTTCGCTCCCCCACGTGCATCAATGAGCCTCGACCTCCCATGACCCTTGGACCACTTTTGATGGATACTGACCACTGCAGACCAGGAACACCTCCACAAGAGCTGCAGTTTTGGAGATGCTCTGATCCAGTGGTCTAGCCATCACAATTTGGCCCTTCGTCAAACTCGCTCAAATCTTTACACTTGTCCATTTTTCCTGCTTCTAACATCAACTTTGAGGACAAAATGTTGACTTGCTGTCTAATATATCCCACCCACTAACAGGTGCCATGATGAGGAGATCATCAGTCTTATTCACTTCACCTCTTAGTGGTCATAATGTTATGCCTGATTGCTGTATATTTCTACATAAAGCTATTCAAATCAGTTTTTAACCTATAATATATATATATATATATATATATATATATATATATATATATATATATATATATATATATATATATATATATATATATATAATTTTAAATAGCTTTCTATATAAACTATATTTTTGACTGTTTTTTTTATTTTCAAATGAAAAACAAAATCAGCAACATTTCATTCTCTTTTTATTTTTATTGAACAATGCATAAGCAATAAAATAGAAATAATGAATCTCTAACCAGCCTGAAATGAAGGCAAGAAAATAGAATCACCTAAATCTGTAAAGAAAACAAGAAACAATCTGCAAAATTACATACAAGGAAAAACAAAAAAAATCATACACAAGCTAAAGATATAGGAAATCAAGTTTAAAGTTTACAGCAAAACGAAGAAGAAGAAGAAGAAAAAAGAATAAGCATAATATTTTCCCATTTTTTGTGCTGCACACCAGGTGCATTACATAAAGCTACTTAAAAGATTTGCAATTGTGCAGAATAGCAACACTGAATTACTGTAAACTGAGTACAAAAGATTAGTAAAGGATCACAAGCCTCTCTCCAGGTACAGAATTAGTAGGGAAATATTTTTATGCATTAAAAAAAGGCTGTATGGCTGTATGGTGGACACAAGGTGACCTCAGAGATCATCATCATCATAAAATCTGTTCCGTTTAATTTGTTCCTCTACAGACAACGATTGCGGATCCTCTCCCCACAGGCAGCTGGCTTTAGAGTTAGAATAATCAATGCTCATCTTCTCCAGTGTTTTCATGCCTGGTTCCTCTTTGGTCTCTATTCCAAAATCCATAAGGTCATCCAGGAGAGGGGCTGAAGATTTTGTGCTGTTAAAGTCGTCCTTAGAAAAAAAGCTTGTGGTCTCGCTAAAACCTGCGAATATATCGTCTAGAAATTGTGAGGCACTGAAGTTTGGTTGCTTTTCTGAATGCTGCCCGAGCTTTGCATCTGACACGTTCCCTTCGTTGGCACTGGGAGGTGGCTGGTCATCTTCCTGTAGTAACAGCAGAAGGTTAGCACGCATCGTTTCTTTGGTGTTGCTTTCCTGTTTGGTGTCACTTTCATCTTTGGTGTTGGTTTCCTCCTCGGTGTTGGTTTTCTCGGTAGTATTCGTGTCTTCTTCGCTGTCGGTTTCCTCTTTGGTGTTCACTTCCTCTTTGGTGTTGGTTTCCTGAGTAGAAGGTGAGTAGAAGTCAAACATATCTGGCTCTGCTTTAACATTGTCCGAACCCACCCAAGGATCACCAACGTCTAGCAACAGGAGACAGTTATTGTTGTTGTTGTTATTGTTGTTGTTGTTTGCATTCCCATTTGCCGATTCTTCGCCTGTAGCCATACTGTCTATCACAGTCACCTTTACACCACCTGTTTCTTCACTTTCTTTATTTCCCTTCTTCTCACATTCGTCTTCCTTCATTTTTTCCACATTCTCGGTTTCTTCATTATAATCCACGTCTCCATTCACCTCCAAAACCTCGTACTCTGATTCGCCTTCTGCATGCTCTGCTCTTTTCCCTTGCTCTACAGCTACTGAAACATCAGTTTGTGCTTGAAAAGTTGCTGTTGGTTGCTCCTCCTCTTTAGGTAAGGCTTTCATCGGATCACCACCACATTCTCTTTGGTTTTCATTAGCGATGTCATGGTTCGTTGGTGAAGTTGTCTCTCTTAGCACTGGTTCTATGTTTTCAGTCGTTTCTGGTGACTCCTCTTTAGGAGGCCAAGTAGGCTTGACCACTTTGAGTTCTTCTTCCAGAGTAAAGCTCTTCTTTGGTGATTCATTTTGAGGTGGCCAAACAATCGCAATTTTACTCGATGACTTTTTGGCGCTATCGTTCAGCTTACTTGTTTCTTTAATCTCGTCAGGGAACGAGTCATTTCCTTTCGAGACTTGCAACACTTTGGGATCGGATTTCACTGGAGGAACACTACTAACTAGATTCGCTTTGTCTGATGTGTTCTTCGGATTTTTGGTACTCCAAAGCTCTCTGTGAGGCTTCTCTCCAAATCCCTCGTCGTAGTTTCCTTTGGATTTAAACAGCTGTTTATAGTGGGTTTTGCAGTACATTCGTCCATGGAGAGGGGCGTAGTTTCCTAGGCTGGTGAAAGAAGATTAATCATAATCATGGTTAGTTCATGTATAATGCTGTTACATATGACCAAAATGAATACCATGATTTGATCAAGATGTTGCAGTTTGATGCTCAATGCATAAGAAATACAGTACAAAATGTCAACATTTTACGTTATGAAGAGTTTCTTCACATATAGATTGATGTGTATATGCTGTATATTTTTGTAAAGTGTTATGAAAATTTACCTGAGCTGGCTGTTACAGTGAGCACACCTGAAGCAACTTTTATGAAAGTTTTGTTTGTCTGCTATGAGAGACTCCATGGGATACACCCTCTTCCGACATACCCGACAAAGTTCGTTGTCTGGCACTCTTATTTTCTGCAAGAGAGAAAGTAACAATTGATGAAAATCAAATACAATTCTAAAAGTTTAGAATATGAATAGAAAGCCAAGCACATTTCACTGGCAGTTATGATGTTAATAGGTTAGCAGACAACAAGAAAAACAAGTAAAATTGCAAACAGAAGAGTTAGGATAATGGAGTAGGATAATGCATTCAAACAAATATCCACAAAGTACAATCCAGTTGCAAAACCGCTTTAAAATAATTCACAACAACACACCAGTGTTGTTTTAGTAAACACTCCTTACACTCATTAGTGTTCCCATGCCTTATCACACAATTTTACCGGTGATGACAGTGTGCTGCTGATGTGATACACTCTGAGAGGTATGCTGTTCCGAGACACTGAATCCCAGGTTCTTGAAAACGTTTTCGCTGTCCGCCCAGGACTGCTGGAAATTCTTCAGAAGTTGTTCTGCTGAAGCCTCAGGTGGGACGTCCAGGACCTGAACCTTCCCTCGTACCACATCTGCATATGTTGGCGGATCGCGGCGTGTGGTCATACTCTGAGAATGAGATGAACTCTGGCTCCTTGACCCCACCACTGTGTTACCAAATTCATCAACAGTTGAGTAATGCTCTGTAACCGACTTTGACTCAGAGAATCCTGTGGGTTCTGCCAATTCCTCCTGCATCTCAAGGTTTTTTCTGTCCTCTCTGAGATATTGGTGGGCCTGGTCACCCATTTCAAACACATTCTTCAGGGCCTTGATGTCGAAGGATGGCATCTCTTCCGCCTGGGAAGATTTTTTCTCTTGTTCATGCTCTGCATCCTCAGTATCGCTACCAAGTCTCTCAGGAATAAAAATAGGATCCTTCCTCATATACACTTTGGGTTTTGGGGACTCGAACTTATTGACAAGTCTGGACAGGTCGACCCTGGGCATGTCCTCTTTTATTCTGTCATGGATGTCAATAGGGATCTCTGTCTCATTGTCCTCTTCAGGCCCCAGACGTTCTGGGATATCGATAGGATCTTTCCGCATGTAGTGCCGGTTCAACTCTGCTCTCTGAGCTTCCTCAAAAAACTCTCTCTTGTCTTTTACACTCATCATGGAGTCCATATTGGCCTCCAGCATAGATGATTCCATCATCTGGGTCTCAAAACTCATCTTCTGTTGGCCGGACAAGTGTGACTCCTCCATTTCACCTTGCATAATGATTTGCTCAGGCATAGCCATTGGAAGAGGGGATGCACCATGAGAGAGCTTGGCAGTTGTGTCTCTTAGTTTGGCTAGCTTCTCTGAGCGACTTATAGTTGGAGAGGGTGTAGCTCGGCTAATATTTGTGGAGGTTTCGGACCAACGAGGTGGGGGTGTTGGGGTGGCGCCTGTTCTGTATGGTGGAGGCGAGGGGGTGACTCGCAGAGGAGAGTCTGTCCTTTTGGCGGTCTCAATGCAAATATACGTTGGAGATGGCGTCCTCATTCTAAGCTCTGGAGGCATTGTTTTGATATCTGTATTTTTAATGTCCTGAACAGTCTTGTCCATCATTTTCTTTTGAGATTCCACTTTAGCTGAACCAATGCTTATTTTTGATATTTTCTGCGTTGTGCCGCCAACCACTTTCTTCTCCTCTAATGACTTAGACTCTAGAGTCTTTTCCAGTGTAGCCAAATGTGCCTCTAAAATAGTAAGTTTGAGTTGAGCAAGGTTCCTCACATATACCATGATCTCCTGAAGTTTTTGTTTATTGTACTGTGCACGGCTTAGTTCTACCTTTTCAGCAGTCCCTAGCAACCATTCTGGGATCATACTCAGCATTATCTTGACAGACTTGGCATCTGTTTTCCCTCCTGATTCCTGCATCACCTTGATATGACTCAGCAATTTTTGAATCTCCTCATACTTCTGGACATCTGATGTCTCAACTGCAGTTTCCTTAATTTCCATCTGGCTAAACTCTTTTTGTGGTTGCTGTTTAATGGCCTCCACCGCACCTGCTGGCATTTCTAAACCCTTTATTTGTTTCTTGATCTGAAATTTCCCTTTTTGTTGAAAATTTTGCTGCTGAACTGAGCTCTGACTGATCACCTTTTCTTCATGTACCACAACATGTTCCTCCTTTACAGCTTGCTGAGATTGAATAACTGTGGTTTTTCCTGACCCTTGCTGATGAACCTCCATTGACATGGCTGGTACAATATGATGCATCTCCACTGATGCTTTTGGTGCCACAACAGGCAGCTGCTTTTTTGGCTTTTGTTTGGCTGTCTTCAGATCTATCTCAAGCTTTGTGTCTTTGGTCATTTGCTGTACTTGTTCTTGCATTTCCATTTTGGAGGAAACCTGATCTGCACAGACCTCAGATGTAATTCTTTGCTCTTTCTGGGTTGATTCCTTCTTTTCTTCTAGCTTCTCCTGATTGGGCATCTTAAATGTTTTAACTTTGAAGCTTGGGGCCACTTTTGGGATCTTTGTAGGTTGTTGGGGAGCCTTCTTTGCTTCTTCAGTTACAGTTTCTTCAACTTTTATAGAGTCAGTAGATCGACACTGAACAGGTGCTGAAATTTGCTGAGTAGACTGAACATGAGTAATGGTTTGCTTGGATGTAGTTGTGTGAGATCTTGCCATTGCATTTTCATGGTGCTCAGTTCCTGGCAAAGAAGGAATTAGTGATGTTGGCTGAACTTTGATTTCAGATGTAGCTTGGGCGACTTGCTTTTTATCTGTAGTAACAACAGTTTTCTTACCCGCATTGGGAAAGGAAGGTTTGCCCAACTGAAAGGTTGTAGGAACCTTTTGTAGTGGTTGAGCCACTTTTGAGGCAGGTTGTTCCTGTATTCCTGCAACTGGCCCTTTGGGCAATGTGACTGGTTCTGGTTCACTAGGACATACTTGCTGTGCTTCAACTGTAATTTCTGACTGTCCAAATTTTTCTGTGGTCAACTCTGCTTCAGTATTAACCCCATGTAAGTCCTGAAACTGAATGCTTTCAGGAGGAGATGTTGGACTTTTACTCTTCTCAGCTTCATCTCTTTGTTTGCGATATCTTTCTTCAGCCAGCATTAGTGGTGTTTTGAATTTCCTTGCATAAGGTCTGGGCTTTGGATCAGTAGCAGGTTCTGGGGGTGGTGGTAGTTTAATTGGAGGAATAAATACTTTTTTAGGTCGAGGGGGTTCCTTGGGCTCTGATGTGGGCACTGGGATTGTTGAGGGAATTTCAGTGACTGGTGGAGGAGGCATCATGGGTGACTTCTCCTGTTCGTCATGCTTTATCTCCCTCACTTTGGTTTCTGTGACTGAAGTAAAATGTTTTGCTTCTTTTTCCTTCTGTTCAAGCACAGAAGGTTGTGGAGGAGGTGGTGGGGGAGCAGGGGCAGTTTGCTTTTTCTGCCACTTAGCCTTAGGTGGTCCTGACTGCTTAGGAGGCTCAGGTGCAGGCACTTTGAATAGAGGTCGACTCTTTGGCTTTCCTGGAGTTGGCTGGGTCACTGAGTTGAGCTCTTGCTGCGATGGAGGAGGCGGGAGGAAGTCTTGTGGAGGTGGGGGAAAGAACTCAGCCTCTGCTTCAATAGCAGGTGGAGGAGGTGGTGGTGGAAGGGAAGGATCACTGTCCTGCATCATGGCCAGATGAGGACTAGGAGAGCTGAAAGGGTCTGTGACTGGAGATGGAGGAGGAGGAAGAGAGAACTCTGACTCAGAAGGTGGTGGAGGAGATGTTGGAGGCGGGGGGAAGTGAATTTCTGGCTGGGATTTCTTTTTGATCATTCCCTTTGGATTCAGGTTGCGGCTCAGGCTCTTGATGTTCTGCTCAGTCTTTAAACTCTTCACATTTTGTTCTGATTTTAAATTCTTGGTGCTCTTTTGTGCAATGGTGGTGTGCTCTGTTGTTACTTTAGTCTGCACCTGTGTGTGTGTCTTTATTTCTTGTGTTTGCTTTGTGGTTTCAGTTGTTTGCTTTGTCTCCTTTGTGTCACTCTCAGCAGAGCACACAACAGCACTTCCAGCTTTTTTCTCCTCTGTCTGTTTTCCCACATGTTTCTTTATGATTACAGGACCAGGGTTTTGTTTTTGTTTAACTTGCTGTTCTTTTACATTTATCTTGTGCGAGAACTGGGATGACTCCGTTTGGCCGGCTGATGTCATAAGTTTGGTTTCAGAACTTTTCCCTTGAGTGAGGACCTGACTTTGATCAGATTTGACCTCCGTCTGCTTTTGTGTACTCACACCTGTTTCGGATCTCCTGGGCATGTTTTTTGAAGGGTGTGGGTTCGAGGGCTCAACCTTAGGTGTAGCAGGGCATTCACAAGCCTCTTCCTGTGAAATACTTTTGGTAGTTTTAACTCTACTGGAAGGGTTTATTTTTGACTTATGACTGGACTGTTCTTTCTTCTTCATAAGACATTTGATGGTTCCATGAACATCTCCCTTGATTACCTCCTCCTTCTCTATCTGTGTTTGTTCCTGCTCATAAAGAGATTTTATTGACATTTTAACATCACCTTCTGTGCTAGCTCTCCTCTGCATATGAGGTGAGGAGACTGGTTCCATTAGGAGCTGAATGGTACCTTTCACATCACCCTGTTCGCTCACTTGGTGCTGAATGAGTTTTTTCTCAGTTGATGCTTCCTGTAAATTCAGTAAAGCTGCCTGGATATCACCTCTAACAATTTCCGCTTTCTCAACCTCTTTTACTGCCTGCTTTGCCTCTTCAAGGGATTTCAAGGTTCCCTTAATATCACCAGCTACTACATCATCAATAATTATTTCAGTCTTAGCAGTGGTTGATCGTTCAAGACTTTCAAGAGCACCCCTGATGTCCCCGCGGACAATCTCAGGTCTTTCCATTTCTTTAAGTTGGTACTGGGCTTCTTCCAGAGATCTGAGTGTGGTGTTGATGTTGCCTTTGACCACCTCCTCTTTTTCAACGACTTTGCGCTGATTCACTGCCTGTGTAAGAGAATCGAGGGTTGCTCTCAAGTCCCCCTTTACAATGTCCTCCTTCTCGATATTATGCAAAGACAGGACTGGTTCCATCATAAAAACTTGCACTGTGTTGTGAACGTCCCCAGGAACAATATCATCTTCAGCCACAGTTCGTCCAATTGCATGACGACTGTTCTT
This sequence comes from Hemibagrus wyckioides, assembly GCF_019097595.1. NCBI lineage: Eukaryota > Metazoa > Chordata > Actinopteri > Siluriformes > Bagridae > Hemibagrus > Hemibagrus wyckioides. The sequence goes on from NC_080720.1 coordinate 31,121,538, forward strand.
CAGGATCAGTTTTGTATTCTCCACGTCGCCTCCAATAATCTTTTCTTTAGTTGTTTCATTATATGTTTCATCTGACCCTAACTGAAGTTGTCTGAGGTAGTCCAGTGCCCCAGATTCGATACATGTTGAATAGAAACTCACGTTCCCTCTCTCTGTATCATTTATTTGAATTCTAGACTGGTCTTTGGCATCACTATTGTTCAACAGCCTGTGCAGAGTCCCACGGACATTTCCTTTAACAACGTCCTCTTTTACAAGTCCACTTTCTTCTTCCTTGTTCAACAGGGAGTATATGGTCATCCTCACATCTCCTTTCTCATCCTCCTGAATTAAAATACCATGTTTTGCTGTTCCGTCCTTCTTCAGCAGATTGTTGATGGCTTCTTGTATGTCACCTCTAACGATCTCTTCCTTCTCAACATTAACATCCCTATCTTGACTAAAGAGCTGTTTGACAGTTGTGTTGATGTTCCCCCTCTCCTCTGCATCGATGGTGATGCTTCTTTCTGATGTATCACGTCTATTGAGCAGGTTCAACATGATGTTACTCAGGTCTCCTCGAATAACCTCCTCTCTCTGGATCTCTGGAGTCTCCTGATTCAGCAGTTTGTACTTTGCCATCCTAACATCACCAATCTCATCTGCTTCTATAATTATCCCCTGGGAGCCAACCATTTTCTGACTGTAAAGTTCCTCTAATGTCTCCTTGACACTTTTGCCGATGATCTCTGTCCTCTCCACGTTGGTCTCATTAAACTCAGTCAGCGGAGTACTTTCGAAAAGCCATGTTGTTGTCTTGACATCAGCTTTGGGAATTTCCTCACGAGAAATCACAATTTCTGTCCCGTCGCTGTCCTTGATGCGATCCAATGGTTCTTTTTCAAAAAGCCACAGTGACTGTTTGACATCACCTTTCAGCACTTCCTCTTTTGTCACTTTATCCATGTCATTGTATTCAGAACCCTCGCCATGGATCTTGTCAATTGTACGTGTTTCGAACATCCACGTGGCACTTCTCACGTCACCTTTTTGTATTTCACTCACACTAACAGTTCTCACATATTTCTGAGACATGTCATCGTTTTCAAAGCGCTGAGTGTTTGTTTTGACATCTCCACCCTGAATATCTGCAACCGTCTTTAGAGTAACCTTCATATCGTCAGTAATTTCATCGAGGGGTTGTGTTTCAAACCTCCACCTTGCTGTGCTAACATCGCCTTTCTGTATGTCTTCCTCAGTAACGGCTTTGATGAGATAAACTTCATCTGTGTCTCTTATTGAGTCTAGTGGCTTTGTCTCAAACAACCATCTTGCTCCGATGACGTCACCTCTCAGAATTTCCTCTTTGGTGACTGTAGTAACTTCGTGAAAGTGTCCTTCTTTGTCTCGAATAGCATACAATGGTTGGGTCTCAAACATCATGGTGTAGTTTTTCACGTCTCCTCTTTCAATCTCCTCTCGCATGATGCTCTGAAGTTTGTTGAGCTCTGTCTCTGAAGAATCCTCTTGAATCTTATCCAGGGAATACGTTTCAAAAATAAAACGACCTCTGTTAACATTCCCTCCTTGAACATCTGTCACTGTACGCACTTCTTTGGATTCTTCAGAGTTCTCCTTGATGGAATCAATTGGTTGATTCTCAAACATCCAAGTGCAGTTGATAACATTTCCTTTCTGGATATCCTCGGTTTGATGAGACTTTAGTTTCTGCATGGTCTCCTCTGAAGTGGAGGTCCTGATGTCAGGTGCCTGGGTCTCAAATATATACTTCATCCTCGATACATCTCCAGACTGGACATCGATCTGTGTGACTCGTTTAAAGTTACTCTGATCCTCACCGCCTCTGATATTCTCCAAGTTTTCTGTTTCAAAGAGAAAGCGGGCCAGACGTACATCCTTGCCTTGCACATCCTCTTGTTTGACAGTACAAGTTAAAATATTCTCAGATTCATCTTTGATACTGTCCAGGGTTTGAGTCTCAAAAAGCCAGGTACAGGTTTTGACGTCACCTTTCTGGATCTCTGTGGTGTCCTCTGTTTTTACCTCAGCTTTTTCGTACAGCTCATCCATCGGCTGGGTCTCAAACAGCCATCGGCAAGTCTTGACGTCGCCCTTTTGGATCTCAGTGGCCTGGTTCTTTCTGTTGTCCTCTTCCTCCATATTAGTGAAATATTTGATCCCATCAAGAGGCTGAGTTTCGAACAACCATTTGGCTGTTTTGACATCACCTGATTCAATCTCCTCTTTAGAAATTCCCTTGATGATCTGGAATTTGTTTAAACTGTCATCAAACTGGTCGATTGGACGAGTCTCGAACATCCATTTGCAGCTTCGTACATCACCCTTGACGATTTCTTCACGTCGGACAGTTTTGACTTCATGGTATTGTCCTGAGCTGTCCTGAATGGCGTACAAGGGCGTGGATTCGAAGAGTACTTTGTTTGATTTCACCGATCCACTTGTGACACCTTCCACTGCTATCTTACATGTATCCGTGCACTTGCTTAGATCCATGGTCTCAAATATCTCCTTGTAGTTGATGACATCACCCTTGTCTAACTCCTGAAGATTAACCGTCCGTGTGATTTCTTTTTTGTCTTCCCTAATTTGCTCGAGAGGCTTACTCTCAAACAACCACTTCTGATGCCTCACATCACCTTTCTCCTCCTCCAATGCAACGACTTTTTGTAGTTTTCCAACTTCAGGCAATTCCTTCAGATTTTCCATTGGCACCGTCTCAAATAAATGTCTTGCTGATGTTACATCACCCCCAAGGATCTCCTCTTGTTCAGATGGCCTGGCGTTAGTATTATCTTTTAAAGTATCCATGGGCTGTGTCTCGAAGACCATGCAGTGTCTTCTAACATCTGCTCCGATTATCTCTTCCTTTTGAGTTTTGGTATTTTCCAATTCTTCATCTTTGATTTGATCCAAGGTCTTTGTCTCAAAAAGCCACCTGCCCCGATTCACCCCACCCTGATAGTTTTCTTCCATGGACACTCCACAAATGATCTTAACTTGAGTTGGGTCTTTGTTAATCATATCCAGGGGCTGGGTTTCAAAAAGCCAGCGGGATGTTTTTACATCACCTTTTTCAGTTTCTTCACGTCGCACAGTGGTAATCTGCAACATCTCACCAGAATCTCCACGAATGACACACATAGGTTGCGTCTCAAACATTTTTGTTGTAGTTTTGACTTCACCTTTAATCTCTTCCAGCTCTGACTTCAGTTGTAAGAAGTGTAACTCGTCAATTGTCTCGGTGTGGCCAAGGGAATCCAGATGTTGAGTCTCAAACAAGTATCTGGCAGTTTTTACATCTCCTCCGGCAATGTCTTTGGTGTACACCAAATGCTCCTCTTCATCATCCTCTTGGTAAATTTTATTCATAGAGTCTAGAGGCTGCGTCTCAAACAACCAGGTTGCAGTTCGCACATCTCCTCTTGCTAGATCTGTTAGTTTTCTGCTATACTCTTCTGAGTCAGGGGTTTCTGTACCTAGAGCATCAATAGGTTGTGTTTCAAACATCCAAGTTGTATATTTCACATCTTTTCCGGCAATGATTTCCTGCTGCGCAATGTTTCTGCTTTCATTCTCATCTGGTGTGTCATCTTTGATGGTGTCAAGTGGCTTGTTCTCAAACATCCAGCGCATAGATTGCACCTCACCTTTCAGAATCTCATCCCATTCCAGATACTCTCTTTCCGGGCTCATACATTTCCCAGGACTGCTTCCGTTGTTCTCGAAAACGTAGCGTGCTTGTTGCACGTCGCCGCTAACCTCCTCATCACTGTCCATGTGAGAGTGCTCCATTTCAGTAATGAAGTCCCGCTCCAGGTTTTTGCGCACTTCTGGATGGATATGCTTATACAAGCGTTTCAGCTCATAGAGGTTCCTCTGCTTGGAATACTGCTCCTTGCTGACTGGATATTTTTGCGGAACATGTTGATCAGGTGGCTGGGGAGAAGTACAGTAGCCTTGGCCTTCTATAGGGGCCTGAAGAAGGTCAGTGTTTGGTGGTGGTGGAGGAAATTGCTCTGTAGTTTCATAATGGGCAGATGAAGAGGCACAGCTAGAGGACGTCGTCTTCGTAGTTTTGGTAACAGACTCATAATTACCTCCTGTTGTAACTTTGGATGACACGTTTACTGGAGCCCACTGAAACTGGTTGTAATCAAGATCAATCTTTGTTGGTGAGGGAGGAAAAGACAGTAATTGTTTCAGTAAATATATCGTCACTGAACAAATGTTCTAATTGCAAAGCTATATAAAAACTGTCTGTATATAAATCTATATAAGGATTAAAGTATTAGATTAGACATCGCTACATATTGAATTATATATGTGTGGGCAGTTATGGGTCATGGTCATGGCTTAGTAATGCAACTGAACAAGATAAGTTTAGACGTACTGATACGTCATGATCATTGAGCTGTGTATCACAGGTTTAACAGTTTAAAAGGAAATAATAAAAATTAATTAGGGGAAGCAGTCATAAATCAGTTTTGAACTGAATCAAGTTGATCTGGCCATAACGTAATACTTAAAATAGTCCTTTTTGATTTGACCATCCTCATCATCATCATCATCCGCAAATGAACTGTTGCCTCAGGAAATGAGGTCGTGTCGTATCACGTGGATGCCTGAGATTCACGCCCCTAGTGTTTTATGGAAACCTCAACATATTTATCAGGGGGAAAAAGATGTCACTCGTCTGTTTTAGTTAAGATGTAGACACTAGAAAAGTTTACATGCACAATGTATTATTAACTACTGTTTGTAACATCTTTTAGTATATAATGTTTTTTTTTTCAAATAAGACAGTCAATTTTTATGTACATTTTAAATAATAGCTGATTTATTACTTATAAGAGCTCTACTGTCTTCTTTTTTTCACACACTCTAGTTCCCTCAGATTAATAAATCACTAACACACATTATTTTTATTATGTAGGGATCCGTAATTATTTATTTGTTTGTTTATTTATTTATCTATCTATTTGCTTATTTATGTATTTATGTATCTATACATTTCTGTCCCCAGATTCATAAGTAGCCTGACTCTCAGCTCACAAATGATTAAAAAATGAGATGTTTCCTTCAAACACATCTGAATGGCTGGATGGTGAAAGAAAGGGCTTCACTGTGTGGGCATGGACCTTTATTACCTTGATGTGCTTGTTTGGAGTGGCTTCCTCAATGGTTTTTTCATGCTGCTGTTTTAGTGCTTGGGTAGAGATTTTAGGTAGCTCCTGATCTCCAATCATCACCACTAAAGCATCCAGGAAAGAAGAGTTGAATAAAAACGCAAGTTTAACGCATGACAAAAAAAGAATCATCAAAATCTTTGGGCCACATGAATCCATAACTGTGCACTGAATCATTCGTGTATGTAACATGGGATTTAAATACGTGGAATTAAGATACCTTTTTCATCAAAATGGTTCCCAAAGCTAGATGCTACATTCTGCTGAATTTGCTGATCCTGTGCCACCTGCAGCCACAAACACCAATATAAGTAAAGTTGCAAACAATCACAAACAATTCTTCTACAACAGCTTGTATCTTCTTTACACTTGGCACTAAAATGCGATCCCGGTAATCCGATCAGGCGGATCGGATCATCAGCTAATCAGGATACGGCACGTTTACACTTCACGTGGCTTCTGTATCTGATCGGATCTCTATTTCCCGCGCAACATTTAAACAAGTCTGCAAAAGAAAAATGGCTTGACCTGAATTTAACAAAACATTTTTGGTCAGCGGAAGATTCAACAAATCTTGTAAAATGAGAAGGATAAGGAGGTTCCAGATGTTACTAAGGTGCTGTAATGGGACCAGTAAAAAGAAAGCTATGGGTCCGGGACGGCTGCTAGCTGTGACGGGAAAAATGTGTGTGCTTTACAGAGAATGAATAGTTCTGCAACTTTATTATATTTATATTTGATATATAAATATATTTTATACTCGATTGTATCGCAAAACCACACAGCTAAGTGCAAGGAGAGAGGAGGGGGAATATTGATAGTGGGTGGGGTTTCGTGTTTTTACATTATACTAAGATTCGATCATCTCCGAACCAGGACATGTTGATCGGATAACATTCTGCTTGTCTTTTCGATGCGCATGTGGACAAGATCCAGACACAGGTCGCATTTTAACGCCGAGTGTAAATGCAGCCTTGTGTACAAAGGCTATACCTTGACATTGTGACTCTCTTTCACACTACTCCTCACACTCGTTTCAGATGAGCTCATCACCTCCTGTTGATAGATATAACAACACACACACATCTGGTATCAGTATCCTGTCACATTGGTTCATTTACTTACTTACAACGTATAAAGCTAGCTCCTGAGGTAAATATATAGTTAGCTTTACAGAACCAGATATCTGATAGTACGGCATGTGTGATGCCTCCTGGTTCGGTGCAGAGCGAAGTGTGTTACCTGTTTTTGCTGGTAGTGGTACTGTGTCACGGTGCTTTGAGACGAGGACGAGGAACTGACTTTCTGAGTCTCAAACTGTTTCTTCACGCTGGCCAGTCCACCTGGCAGAGAGCATGCTTCAGAGTCTTCCATGACCTACACACACACACACACACGGATATCAGTGCGACGTTGTTGCTTAGTTTGTCCTCTAGGCGGAAGCACAATGCTGAAAAACAATCATGGTGGCGTCTCTTCCTTAGCGCTTTCTCTTAGATTAGTTCACACAGTGATAAATATTAATCAGGAAGTGGAAGAGGAACCCTGTGTCTCATCTCCCTACGCTGGAAGCAGTAAATCGATAGCTCTGTGTGTGTGTGTGTGTGTGTGTTTACCACACTAGCAGGGCTTTTCTCCTCCTTGCTGATGGCAGCCTGGTACAAGGCCAGTCGTTCTTTCAGAGGGATGGTCTCAACTTCACCTTCAGGGTCTCCTACTGAAACTCCTACGCTGTCTAGAGCTGAAACACAAACACATTCAGGTTTTTTTATTCCAGCCATCATGATATCTGAACCTGTAATCTGTAGTCACTGATCATAGAGTTCACCAGTTAGAAGGGTTAGATCAGTGGGAGTTGTAAAACGGTCAGTGTCTAATTGAACTGCACCAGGTTCTCTGACCAGGGGACATGTTATTGTAATCAGTCATATGAGATTTATTTTTGTGGCACAAGCTTCAGAAATCCACCGAATTAAGACATACTTTCACTTCATAATGCCATAATACTTCAATACAGGATGTGCTCTCTCTCTCTCTCTCTCTCTCTCTCTCTCTCACACACACACACATTCACTGTCTCCCTCTAACTCAGCATCAGTCTTTCTCTCCAGTTTTGTCTTTCTCTATATCTGTAGTTCTCCCATTAGAGTTACTCTCTCTCTCTCTCTCTCTCTCTCTCTCTCTCTCTCTCCAGTCATCTCCCCTGCTCTCTGTCTTTCTTTGTCTCTCTCTTTTTCTCTGTATCTCTCTCTTTGTCCCTTTCTCTCTCATTCACTGTCTTGCTCTATACTGTATCTGTATCTCTTTTTCCCATAGAGTTTCTCTCTTCCACTTTCCCCCTCTCCCTTACTTTCACTCAATCATCCTTCTGTCTCTCTTCTCTCTCTGCATCTTTCTTCAGTGTTGTTCTTTCACCTCCATAAGTGTCTCTCTTATATTCTTACTCTCCTGTATCTCTAATCTTGTACTCTCTCTCTCTCTCTCTCTCTCTCTCTCTCTCTATTTACATATATATATATCCTGTCATCTCCTCTGCTCTCTCTGTCTCTCTCTCTTTCATTCCCTTTCTCACTTTATCTCAGCATCAGCGTCTTTCTCTCTAGTTTTTGCCTTTCTCCATATCTGTAGAGAAGTCTTTATCTGTATCTCTCTTTCCCTTAGAGTTTCTTTTTTCTCTCTCTCTCTCTCTGCATCTTTCTCAGTGTCGGTCTCCCTCTCTCTAATTCTCTCTCATTTTCTTACTCTTCCTGTTTCGCTAATCTTGTACCCTCTCTCTCTCTCTCTCTCTCTATTGTTAGCCCTACAGACTTATTGACGTGTGTGGTATGTGGGATGTTGCTGTAAAAATAAATAATGACTCAGCTCCATCAATCACTCCAGATATATTAAGGATTAACCTCATCATCACAGACACAGAGATCCGAGATCAAGCTTCATCTTAAGTGGAATTTACCACGGCACACAATCCTGGGAATAATTACAAACACTGCAGCGGCATGCATTTTGTGATAACAATAACCAGACGCCATTAACATCTGAATCATTTTAAAGTGATTACAGATTTAGGTCTGTCACCGTTACTGTGTCATAAACCCGCGTGCTTCTCTTACATCAGTTAAGCACTGCAAGAGCATCATGTGACACAGATATGTTCCCCAGGCTGTTAATTTTAACAGGGCTGCTATTTAGGGCATGTCAGGGTAAAGCTATCCAGGCAAAGATAGAGAGAAAGAGAGAGAGAGAGAGAGAGAGAGAGAGAGGAAGAGAGAAATGCAGTCTCGAATAGACAGGGTTTTAATGGCAGCTGGTCAGAAACTCTACCCCTGAAACTTAGAGGACACACAACACTCTTTAAACAGAGGGATGGAGGGATGCAGAGACAGAAGGATCACACACACACACCAATATCTGATCTTCGCATGCCACGAAAAGGAGGAAAAAGGGTAAGGAGGATGTCAAGCTTAGATGCGGGACGGTGCTGTGGAGTAAACATCTAAATCCTGCTCTGTATCATGTTTCAGAAGAAGACGGAAAGATAACGAGGAAGAGCTTCCAGGAAGAGGAACTTCCTAAATGCTAGAAGCGTGAGAGCATTTCCAGAAAATTCCTCTCGTCCTATAAGTCAGTGCAATCTAGTTACGCTAGATCTGTTACTATTTTTATTAGTCTTATTATAAGGATCCAGTTTCTAGTAAGAATAAAATATTTTTTCCGGCTGTTAAACTTCTCTCTCTCTCTCTCTCTCTCTGTCTGTCTCTCTCTCTCTCTCCCTCATTCTCTCTCTCCCTCAGATATTTCTAGTGTTCGTCTCTATTCTGAGCGCGCTCACACAGGTCTCGGACCCACACGCCATTTGAGACGGGCCTCGTTTCGAGACGTCCAAATGAAACTTTTATTAGTTCTTCCCTTTACAGCTCTATAGTCAAGAATTTCCTTGGATCCTGTTTCCGTCACAATCATTCAGAAAAAAAAAAGATCGATGATGGTTTAGATTGGGTATAGGGGCGGAGCCAATCTTTTCTTCTGATGTCATTCATGAGCAATCGAAGTTGATCCAGCTATATCAAAACTCATAAGGTTTAAGCTCAAGTCAGATTCAGCGACAGAATCGATGCCCCGGTGTTCCAGAGCTAAATATCTTGAGTGTAATCTTTAATAAATTGGTGCTCATGCAAATAAGAGGCATTAATATTTATTTTCAGCGAGAGCTCGGAGCACGTGAAGGCGCCCTGCGTAGTTAAACATCACTCGCTAAACTCAATGATCAGACTTAAGTGACAAGGTTAAAATGCGGAAAAATCAGAACCGGAGAAATGACTTCTGAATTATTTTAGTATTATATGCTGAACCTTATTACATTCTAGATACAAAATAATCTTCCTTTGGTCCAGTCCTACACGTTAGATGCCACGTGTTTTATCTCAGTACTCACCTTACGTAGCTTGATCGCTGACGATATCAAAAAGTCACCTGGACGATACAGATCCCACCTGGAGGTTTGGGCTGACCGGCTAAACCTTGCTGAGTTCTGAGTAGATATGAGTGTATAGAGTGTTTGGAGACCAGCTCCTGATTTCTCCCCAGTTCACTTCAGAGTGGCCGTAGCTCGAGACAGCTGGTTTTATTTTAGACACCCCCTCCTCACCCCCTGACTCACCCCCCCCCACCCTTCCCCTTTAAAAAAAGATGACCAGCTTGGGAGCATGGTGGCCCTTTTTTAGCTCAGCTACCAGACATGCCCTTAACCTGAAGTCATAGAGAGAGACAGCGTCAGTCTGTCATACCTCACACACTCTCTCTCACACACACACACACACACACACACACTCTGAGACATTGCGTTCAGTCACGCTCACCTTAAGTAAGACTGACTAATCACATACGCAGGAAGAGTTTCCTTAATGTCAGTAAATGAGGATGATTATAATTATGAGGTTGAGGAGATAATAATAATAACAATAATATATATATATATATATATATATATATATATATATATATATATATATATATATATATATATATATATTGTTTATTTAATATATAATTCAAATATAAATATTATTGTCATACAATATATATATATATATATATATATATATATATATATATATATATATATATATATATATATTTATATTGTATGACAATAATATTTATATTTGAATTATATATTAAATAAACAATATATATATAAAATATTGCCAAAAGTATTCGCTCACCTGCCTTGACTCACATATGAACTTAAGTGACATCCCATTCCTAATCCATAGGGTTCAATATGACGTCGGTCCACCCTTTGCAGCTATAACAGCTTCAACTCTTCTGGGAAGGCTGTCCACAAGGTTTAGGAGTGTGTTTATGGGAATTTTTGACCATTCTTCCAGAAGCGCATTTGTGAGGTCACACACTGATGTTGGACGAGAAGGCCTGGCTCTCAGTCTCCGCTCTAATTCATCCCAAAGGTGTTCTATCGGGTTGAGGTCAGGACTCTGTGCAGGCCAGTCAAGTTCATCCACACCAGACTCTGTCATCCATGTCTTTATGGACCTTGCTTTGGTCACTGGTGCACAGTCATGTTGGAAGAGGAAGGGGCCAGCTCCAAACTGTTCCCACAAAGTTGGGAGCATGGAATTGTCCAAAATGTCTTGGTATGCTGAAGCATTCAGAGTTCCTTTCACTGGAACTAAGGGGCCAAGCCCAGCTCCTGAAAAACAACCCCACACCATAATCCCCCCTCCACCAAACTTTACACTTGGCACAATGCAGTCAGACAAGTACCGTTCTCCTGGCAACCGCCAAACCCAGACTCGTCCATCAGATTGCCAGATGGAGAAGCGCGATTCGTCACTCCAGAGAACGCATCTCCACTGCTCTAGAGTCCAGTGGCGGCGTGCTTTACACCACTGCATCCGACGCTTTGCATTGCACTTGGTGATGTATGGCTTGGATGCAGCTGCTCGGCCATGGAAACCCATTCCATGAAGCTCTCTGCGCACTGTTCTTGAGCTAATCTGAAGGCCACATGAAGTTTGGAGGTCTGTAGCGATTGACTGTGCAGAAAGTTGGCGACCTCTTCGCACTATGCGCCTCAGCATCCGCTGACCCCGCTCCGTCAGTTTACGTGGCCTACCACTTCGTGGCTGAGTTGCTGTCGTTCCCAAACACTTCCACGTTCTTATAATACAGCTGACAGTTGACTGTGGAATATTTAGGAGCGAGGAAATTTCACGACTGGATTTGTTGCACAGGTGGCATCCTATCACAGTTCCACGCTGGAATTCACTGAGCTCCTGAGAGCGACCCATTCTTTCACAAATGTTTGTAAAAACAGTCTGCATGCCTAGGTGCTTGATTTTATACACCTGTGGCCATGGAAGTGATTGGATCACCTGATTCTGATTATTTGGATGGGTGAGCGAATACTTTTGGCAATATAGTATATATATATATATATATATATATATATATATATATATATATATATATATATATATTTATATATATATATATATATATATATTATTGTTATTATTATTAATATTATTAATTATTATTATATAATTATATTATATATTATATAATTATTATTAATATTATTAATTATAATTAATAATTAATATTATTATTATTATCTCCTCAAACTCATAATTTTAATCATATAATTATAATCATAATTATAAATTATATATATATATATATATATATATATATATATATACTTATTTGGTATTCCATCCGTCTGTATGTTCATCTGTCTGTCTGTCTGTCTGTATATCCATCCATCCATCCATCCATCCATCTATCCATCCATCTATTCCTTCGTCCGTCTGTTTGTCCTTCCGCTGTCTGTCTATCTATCTATCTATCTATCTATCTATCTATCTATCTATCTATCTATCTATCCAGCCATCCATCCATCCATCCATCCATCTGTTTATTTATTTATTTTTACGACAATACAGAATTTTTTTTTAATTAAAATGTCTTTCTTTTTTGTTCAGAGGTTCCTGAGGGACTGTTTAAAGCTGCTGGATCTCCTCATGGAGCTTACCAAAACATTAAATGTAGAGTAACTTTAAATTTCTGTCCTTTTTAAAACTAATAAAACATTATATAGGATAATCTTTAGTGAATTACTGTGGAATAAAAGGAATAAAAACACGTGTTTTAAGAGCGAGAGCGTTACCAGAAAAAATCAACATATCGTGGAGGAGTGAATCCGTCACGTCGTACTGCACTTACAGTGTTTTTTAATATTAAATTTGTCAAAAATGCTTTTCTGCATTTAAGAACTCACACTTCCTGCTAGTTGAATGATTAGCTGCTTAGCATGCTAGTCAGATCGCTAAGCTCTATGATGGAGATGTATGAAGAAGAACCTCGAATGTACGAATGATGTCATGAGGTTAAACTAAGTCCATGATTAGTTCTGACACATGACATGAGCAAAAAAATACCCCCCATGTCACATTCCAGTACAAGACGCCTGAAATAAATACAGGATGCAGGAGAAGCCGAGGATCTCAGCGGCTCGTTGCTTTAGTCAGCAGTCTCTGGGTCTGTAATGACTCTTAATGCTCTGTCAATGAACACAGATGAGCCTGAAGCTAATCAAACATTAATCACACAGGAGATGACTACTTTCTCTAGCTCAGCTAAAATAATCAGCCATGCTTTAGGCTCAGGAGAGGAGCAGCTCCCCCTAGTGGCCTGAATAATCAGAGGAATAAATGTGTATTTAAAAATGTATATCCTTACAGTCCAGCGCAAAGGTTAGGATAAAATTAATACCATCAAAACATTTAAGTTTAAAAACTATCTATCCATTTATTCTTTTATTCTTTTATTTATTTATTTATCTATCTATCTATCTATCTATCTATCTATCTATCTATCTATCTATCTATCTATCTATCTATCTATCTATCTATCCAGTCATTAAATAATCTATCTATCTATCTATCTATCTATCTATCTATCTATCTATCTATCTATCTATCTATCTATCTATCTATCTATCTGTCCTTCCATCCATCCATCCATCCATTCATTAAATAATCTATCTATCTATCTATCTATCTATCTATCTATCTATCTATCTATCTATCTATCTATCTATCTATCTATCTATCTATCTATCTATCTATCTATCTATCCATAAAATAAATACATGTTTTGGGTTCTTATTTTTAACTTCCTATAACTGTTATTTATTATGTTTTATTTCCATCTATTTATTTATTTTAGAAAACAAGGTATCAAGGAGGAGAGGGGGGTACAAACTTTTGCACTCTAGTTCAAATTGTAGGAATATCATAGTCATACTTTTGCACTGTTATTGTTGTAAGTGAGCAAGTGTGTAAGTGTGCCATGTGTGTGTGTGTGTGTGTGTGTGTGTGTGTTTAAGTGACACCCTATAAACACATTTATCTATTTAAAAGTAGAGTCGATGGGCAGATCAGACAGACTTGTGACTCAGGGGCACTTAAATTTAACACACCACACGTCACCTCACAGAACAATCCAAACCTCTAAATCATTCAAAGCTGCTGAGTTGCTAACATGCTCCTGCGATGCATTCATGCTTAAACATGTACTGAAACATGCACACACACACACACACATATGCAGACTTACACACTCGCTCACTTAAAACATAAAAGTAACAGTGCAAAACTCTATGACTTTGGGATGGTATACTGTACACACACACACACACACATATGCACACTTACACACACACTTAAAACAATAACAGTGCAAAACACTATGACTTTGGGATGGTATACTGTACTGCACACACACACACACATATGCACACTTACACACACACTTAAAACAATAACAGTGCAAAACTCTATGACTTTGGGATGATATACTGTACTGCACACACACACACACACACACACACACACATTTGCTCACTTAAAACAATATAAACAATAAATAACAGTGCAAAACACTATGACTTTGGAATGATATACTGTACTCTGTACTCTGTGTGTGTGGTGTGTGTGTGGTGTGTGTGTCAGTGTGTGTGCACGTAAACACACACACACACAGAGTACAGTATATCATTCCAAAGTCATAGTATTTTGCACACACATAAAGCCTGGCATGTCATCACACTTGTCAGCATGTCCCACAGAAATACAGATGGGTCCTCAATCATGTCACCTTGAAAACACACACACACACACACACACAAACCCCAGCAGTGGTATGCTGAAGTTCCTGTCATCATAGTTCCTCTCATCATCCCCTTTCCTCCTCCTCCTCCTCATCATCATCATCATACTAAAACTAGAGATACTCACAGTCACTCATCTCTTCGCTCTGATTGGACGTCTGGTTCTCCGGCATTCCTTTGCTCCTTTGCTCTGTTACCTTGCAAGCCGTTGAGGACGAGCCCTTCGCTTCCTAGGGAGAGAGGGAACACCGAGGAGGAGGAGGAGGAGGAGGAAGAGGAGGAGGAAGAGGAGGAGGAAGAGGAGTGGTTACAACACGGATATAATGTGCTCATTTGCATCCACCCAGAAAGTGTGTAAAAGTGTATAATAAAGATCCGCTGAACTGTAGACTGTGTGTGTGTGTGTGGTGTGTGTGTGTGTGTGTGTGTGCCTTCCTTTAACAGCATATCAACAGCTTAATATTTAATATGTTCTGGTTAAACAGACTGCTCTGGTAGATTAAAGGACTGAGTCAACATCAGCGTCCTTGACTGAAGAACACACTGCACACGACCCTGAGAGTCAAGACTGCGTTTAATAAAAATTAAACTCTTTCAGGAGAATAATCAACAACACAAAGAAGGCGGAGTCACTGTAGTCACCTGGAGCCTGGAGGTGATGCTTTTTATCATAACCATGGAATTTATATCCATTTATTGTTACAGTGAATTGACCAAAAAGATGTTCTGAAAAAACCACACAAAGCTAAATCTCCGAGGCGAGGTGTGTGTGTGTGTGTGTGTGTAACTAACTGTAACTATTTAAATAAAGCGTATAAGGAACGGGTGTGTTAATAGAAACCTGGAAGAATTACTGCTCTAGAAATTGACCAATCAGACGAGAGAATTTTTAACATTATATAAATAATAATAGTAATAATAATAATCATCCTTCGTTTAGCCCGTTAGTATCTCCGAGCTCTTTTCCCTTCACCTCTCTTCATTATTTTTTGTGTTCCTCAAAACATTTGCAAATCAAATAATCCTCCCCTCTGGCGTTACCACGACAACCACTCAGCTGGATAAGGCCATACAAAACAGCAGGAAAAGCAACGATGACACTATGTGCCAACACCCACCCACACACACACACACACACAAACACACATAAACACAAAAACACACACACACAGTGAGGGTCGATGGAGTGTGTGCTACAGAGTGTCACATTACAGAGTGTAAGAACAACACTCCAGGCTGTCTGGACTATGCTGAGGTCAGAGGTCATAAAAAAAAAGAAAAGCCTGGCAGGAAACAGGTGTGATAATTGATAGAGAGAAAGAAAGAGAGGGTTTAAAGGAAATGATTTCAGATCTGGAACGAATGTTTTATTCGAGCCTGAATTAAAGGTGGAGTCAGTGAAATATATTAAAGGGGCCATGTGAAATCTTTCAGAATGTCTCCAGTTCAAAGACGCCTCATGTCCTGAAATCGGTCAGCGTCTCTCCTCCAGTGCTCTGCTTACAATTTTCCTCTCTGATATGAGTCATTAGCTGGTCTGGCTTCTGTTAGCTAGCCTGGATTTCTTTTTGTCTGCTGCCATCTTGTCTAATCGCCTCGAATAATCATTTTCAGATTGAACGAAGAGTCCATTTAGAAGTGGGTCGAGCGCGGCAGACGTCTGTTTATGATTTAATGTGTACTAAAAATGCTGACTGTGTCAAATGTGTGTGTGTGTGGGGGGGGGGTGACAAAGAGAAAGACAGAAAGAAAGAGAAGGAGAGAGAGAAAGAGACAGAGAGAGAGAGAGAGAGAGAGAGAGAGAGAGGTGGGGGTGACAAAGAGAAAGACAGAAAGAAAGAGAAGGAGAGAGAGAAAGAGACAGAGAGAGAGAGAGAGAGAGAGAGAGAGGTGGGGGTGACAAAGAGAAAGACAGAAAGAAAGAGAAGGAGAGAGAGAAAGAGACAGAGAGAGAGAGAGAGAGAGAGAGAGAGGTGGGGGTGACAAAGAGAAAGACAGAAAGAAAGAGAAGGAGAGAGAGAAAGAGACAGAGAGAGAGAGAGAGAGAGAGAGAGGTGGGGGTGACAGAGAAAGACAGAAAGAAAGAGAAGGAGAGAGAGAAAGAGACAGAGAGAGAGAGAGAGAGAGAGAGAGAGAGAGAAAGAGGGGGTTTCCTGTTAGTGTGAGCAGTGAGGCTCTCATTACTCGGCAGGCTCTGTGTGTGATAAGTGGACATTTTTAAACATTAGTCACCAAGCTGCAGTTACACAAACAAGAGTACATGGCAGTGTTAAAGCACAACACACACACACACACACACACACTGACCAATCCAACCTCACACACTCAAACTCACACACACACACACACACACACACACACACTGACCAATCCAACCTCACACACTCAAACTCACACACACACACACACACACACACACTGACCAATCCAACCTCACACACTCAAACTCACACACACACACACACACACACACACTGACCAATCCAACCTCACACACTCAAACTCACACACACACACACACACACTGACCAATCCAACCACACACACACACACACACTGACCAATCCAACCACACACACACACACACTGACCAATCCAACCACACACACACACACACACACACACACTGACCAATCCAACCACACACACACACACACTGACCAAGCCAACCACACACACACACACACACACACTGACCAAGCCAACCACACACACTCAAACTCACACACACACACACACACACACACACACACACTGACCAATCCAACCTCACACACTCAAACTCACACACACACACATTCAGTTCAATTCAATACTATTTCATTCTATTCTATTAACTATACCCTATATATTATTTCCAACTTTGGATAGAATCCCATTCTTATCTAGAGAGAATCATTCAATTCCACTAAACACTCAATTCTAATAGAATTATTTTATTATTCAATTCTATCCATCTTAATATAATATTCTACACTCGTGAATATGGTTCTGTTCTATTACAACCTGCATCATTTGGTTCTAATGGACACAGTTTACTGACCACACTTTACTGACCACAGCATATTCAAACGAATATCTGATATAATGATATCTATGTGATAAGGAAATATTACTTTCTATTCCGTTCTGTAGAATTCTATTCTAATCGAAATATTTATGTGTATTATAGTGAATAGAATTCTATAATATATTCTATATCATGCTAACTCTGTTCTAGTCAGAGCAATTCTATTGTACTCTAATGTCTCTATTCTAGTGAATATACTATTCTGTTGCTGTGAAGAATACAATTCAACTCTATTCTACGGAATATATTTGCATGTATTTCTTATTTCTATCCTATTTTGAATAGAATTCCAATTTCGTGAACGTACCCTGTTGCACTCCAGTGAATAGAATTCCATTCTGCTTAACAATCGGATTGATGACTGTGTTCTATATTCTGTTTTAGTTCTATTCTAATATACAGAACATCCTATTTTAATTGAGTGAATGCGATTCTATTGCAATTCTATTCTCCTGTCTATGTGTCTCCTGTCTTCTGTTGCATTCTATAGACTCTATGTCCATTCTAGTGAATCAATTCTACTAAATTTGATCCAATATCCTATTTATGTTATTGAATTAATTCTATACACTCACCGATACTAACAGATTCAGTAAATTCTACTGAACGTGTTGAGTTTTATTGTAACGAATCTAAAAAAAACAAGGTGTGTTCAAAGTCATTACAATGTCTTCTGTATTCTGTTTTTTAATTATTCTTCTGTTCAGATAGACAATACCGTAAGGCTTCATTATTACAGATTCATTATCAGCATCATGGCACAAAGAAAACGATGTCATCCATCAGTCATGCCTCGTATCATGTGACACACGCTCTCATGCCTGTCACTATATATTATACTAGTCACTGTGATGTCATAATGTTTCTCAGAACAGGTCATCATATATGTGCATACACTGATCAGGCATAACATTATGACCACTGAGAGGTGAAGTGAATAAGTCTGATGATCTCCTCATCATGGCACCTGTTAGTGGGTGGGATATATTAGGCAGCAAGTCAACATTTTGTCCTCAAAGTTGATGTGTTAGAAGCAGGAAAAATGGACAAGCGTAAGGATTTGAGTGAGTTTGACCAAGGGCCAAATTGTGATGGAGGATAGACCACTGGATCAGAGCATCTCCAAAACTGCAGCTCTTGTGAAGTGTTCCCGGTCTGCAGTGGTCAGTATCTATTTATCTAAGTGTCTTTTAAATCCTCTAAGTTGTGAGGTTGGGCCTTCAAGGGCCACCTAATGGATCTGCTGCTACCATCTTGGTTCCAGATACCACAGCACACCTTCAGGGATCTAGTGGAGTCCATACCTGGATGGTTCAGGGCTGTTTTGGTAGCGAAAGGGGGACCAACACAATATTAGGCAGGTGGTCATAATGTTATGTGCTATAGTACAAAAAAAAGATGATGTGTCGTTCTTTAATAAATAAAATATTATGGTTGTACAAGAGTAATAAAATTCTCAGGGACATGCTGTTGATCCAATCTTATCGGGAAAGGTTTGGTGTTGTGGCTTCAGGTTTTCGAGCTGAAAGCCAAGATCGACTGGTGTGTCTTCGGCTCGGCTGGAATGAAAACCTGCCCCCACACCTGCCCTTTGTGGATAAGATCAGACAGCTGTGAGTAGGATGAAAAGCCTTGAGGTAGAAAGCCATCAGTAATCATATAGCAGCACGGCATCATTTAGTACTCTATTCAAATCATGTAGAATGATCTGGTATTGCTTTTCCATAGTTAAACTACAGTAATAGCAATTTTACACCACTCTATAAAATGACAGCTCGCGTAAACTAAAGATAAACACATCTCCGGCGCTCCTTCCATACTGGACACATCACGTCACGATGGGACGATTTCGACTTCTGTGAACTCGTGAACGCCGCAGTGGGAGGTCGCTCATATGGAATCTTCTCAGAAACCTGTTAAACACATGAAACCCTGACGCAATGTAGAGTATACGACGGCTGGGGCTCGCGTCACGTGAGACGGAATTCGGTACATCCTGCATGCCGAACATCTTGTCATAGACGCATGAGTGATTGGAGCCATGCCTAGACGCACAGTCCCGTTTTAACAAAGCCGTCAGCGTAAACCGGTCACCGCGAGCGCCACTTTTAGCCCTAGCTCCACTCATAGATTTAGCTATGAATCTGTACTGAGGCCTGGATGACAGCATGCCTGTGTGTTCTTCACTTTTAGACATGAGGCCACCCTGTGCGCCAGTTAGCCTATAATTAGCCTCCCTTGCATGACAGGAGACCGGCGCAGTGCCGGTGCTAGTGTTAGGCTTACACAAAATAGTCTTAGTATTGTGCTGAAAGAGAACACGCCTTTCACGTATACTGTTGGGAAGAGTAACAGATGGTCATACAGCAGGCTTATCTCTCCGTCAGTAAACACTCGTATGCAAATGTCCAACCCGCTGTAGCCAATGTCCCAGGAAACGCTTTCATGTTTATCTGTTATGGTGCGACCATTTCTGTGCTGCAAGAAAATTTGTTTAATATCAGGCCGCTGCTGGAATAAACAAATCATCTCCCTACTGTCTAACACGCCACCTCAAAGTCTCCTGAAAATACCGACAGGAATCTCTGCCCTACATGCAAGAGATTTTAGAGCGCAATCTTTAGAACTCGTCCTATTTACAGGAAGATATAAATAATAAAAATATTACATTGCCCTCTGTTGGATAGCACACGCAAGCACGCCTTCTAGTAAGCTTGAAACGATCCGGATCAGGGTCAAACCTTTAAAAGAGCAGTTTATTAAAAAGGTTTCACGCCCTCTGCTGTCTGTGAGGTGAATTACAGCTGCAATGTAAACACTGACGAGACTTTTATTTCACACAAACCAGCCACACCCAAAGTTTTCGGATGAAGCATGTGCTCATTGGACATCTCGTTCTAATCTAGTGCTTCTTTGCTCTTATATCAAGCTCCAGTCTTTCAAGAAGGCTTTCCACTAGATGTTGGATTGTGGCTGTGGGGATTAGTGGTCATCAGCTACATGAGCATTGATGAGATCAGACACTAAGGGTTGGGATGATCAGGAGACTCCAGTTCCAGTTCATCTTAATGATCAGTTTTCTGTGGGGTCAGGGCTCTGTGCCGGACACTTGAGATCTTCTAGTCCCTAAAACTATGTGAGCTCACAGACACCTGTGATTGGCTGGAGTCACTGTGATTGACAGGAGAGACAACCAATCACGAATTACCATTACCACACTGATGTTTTAAATTATACCACAACAAGCCACAATTTATTTTTTATCCCTTTACAGTTAAAGCTGTGGAACATCCACCAAACAGATATAACTATCTCCTATTATCTCTTATATATTTATACAATTTCCTGGCAGAAAACTGAAACTGTTTCAAAGTACTCACACTGGAGACTCCTTGGAGTAACGCTGATGCTAATGTCTTCTCACAAATAACCAATGATTTATGTCTCTGTGCGAGTAGTTACTATAGAAAGAGTGCATTAACATATGACATGCTACTGTTTTAGGAAATAAATCAACACCTTCTGACCAATTAAATTAAACAAAGCTGTAGTATAACAAAAGCTATCTTCGCATAAATAAGGTCACATGTTACATGGAGCCCCTTTAAAGCACACAGATTGCCAGGATGAGAGAAAGTCTAACAGACCTCGCTCGCTGCTCTTCCTGTCCGTCTCCCTGTGTTCTCCTGCCGGCTTCATCAATCATTAAAGCCAACCAGAGCGAGAGATAGAGAACGACAAGCGAGAGAGAGAAAGAGGGAGCAGAAAGTTTGTGAATTATTAAACCACACTGAGGGATAGAGAGGTCATGTTTCATGGTTTAGTGTGCCAAAGGAGCTGGATCTGGACCAGTATCCCGTCTTTCTTCCTCTTCAGAAATGAGTAATGCTTTGACGCTTTAACTCGTCGTTCCGATGCACGAAAAAACACCACAGAAAACAAAAAACACATGGAAAGAGGAAACTCAGGGAAGTAGCCAAGAACGTTTGAGGGAATTCAGGCTTTAATGTCACGTTGATCTAAATGGCCTCAGTATACGTTAATAAACGCTCTGATGTATGAATATCCCGTGCTTTATTGTTTAATTATTCATCTTAATCAGTAGTAACTACTACAAATTATCCAGTGAAACTAGTAGAAACATAACTAATTTAACTTAAGATAATATTATAATATTTAACAACTATTCAATTCAGCAATTTTTAATGTCTTTTTTTCTTCTTCCTGCAAAAATCTTGCCATTTTTATGATTTTTCCCAGACTACCACACACATCTGTAGTATTGTCCAGCCACCATTCTGAACAATGGATGAAAGAAATTCAGAGTCCTGACCTCAACCCCATAGAACACCTTTGGGATGAATTAGAGTGGAGACTGCGAGCCAGACCAAAACTGGGACGTCTGCCTTTACATGCACATGAATGTAATATGGAGTTGTCCCACACTTTGCAGCTATAACAGCTTCAACTCTTCTGGGAAGGCTTTCCACAAGGTTTAGTGTGTTTATGGGAATTTTTGACCATTCCACTAGAAGCGCATTTGTGAGGTCAGACACTGATGTTGGACGAGAAGGTCTGGCTCACAGTCTCCGCTCTAATTCATCCCAAAGGTGTTCTACAGGACTCCTTGCAGGACAGTCAAGTTCCTCCACACCAAACTCACTCATCCATGTCTTTATGGACCTTGCTTTGGTCACTGGTGTGCAGTCATGTTGGAACAGGAAGGGGTCATCCCCAAACTGTTCCCACAAAGTTGGGAGCATGAAATTGTCCAAAATGTCTTGGTATGAAGCTGAAGCATTAAGAGTTCCTTTCACTGGAACTAAGGGGCCGAGCCCAACCCCTGAAGAACAACACCTGAACTCAATGATTTGGCGCGGTGTCCCAAAACTTCTGGCAATATAGTGTAGTACATGGAAGAGTATTGGTGTGTGTGTGATTATCCTGGACAAAGAATTTCAACTCTTTTTCCCTGTACTGAGAAAAAACACACAAAATCTTTGATGCCAGTCTAGGGGCAGTTGTTGGGCACAGATGTTCTACAACTTTAAATAGATAAAAATCATGTGTGAATGTCATGCTTTATAATAAATCCAAAAAAAATGTTATCCAGTTGCTATTGTTTCAGGAAAGTAATCAATTTCAGGGTATTAACAGTAACACAGACTCACATTGTACCGCATTGTTGATTGATTTCCTGAAACAGCGTTTCACACAGTGTTTTATTCCTCACTCTACAGCTGCTTTAACTAGAGATTAAGTTGAAAAATTGTAGGAGTGTTTCTTTAAATGTTTCTCAGAAGCATGGGAAACAGCACACACACACACACACACACACACACAGATTTGTAGACAATATGTTATTTAAACTTTATTTCTGGACTCTGTCCTTAACACTGGGTTTCTTATAAATAGCCCTGTAATTTTGCTTATTTTGTGTGTGTGTGTGTACGAATGCACTGCCATCCTCTGGCTGCTTCAGTGTGTTAGTTTGCTGTTATTTTGACAGAGTGTGATTCTGTTTTTGGCGAGTTTGTGTTAATTGTGGAAAATAAGACATTTTTTTATATCTTGGCCACAAGAGAGACTTAAATCCGGGAATGTTGGAGCACCATGGAAAGTTCGATTTAAAGGAAAATGAAAACCGGATTTTTTTCTTTTTACAGTTCATCTGCATCTGATCGATTTTAAAATTCTAGTTATTTCTCGGTCTCTCTTTAAGGTGTCCAGTGAACAAATAGGCGGCACATTTGCTTCGTTAAGGCTCAAACTCTCAAACTGAGGAATCAGGAAAAGGCCTGTCGCAAGACGATCTGAAAACACTGACCTTTCACACAGCTGGAAAATGTGATTAAAAAAAGATATTAAAGTTGTTTAGCAACAGTGACAATCAAGGCGTGGAGAAAAAAACAATTGAAAAGCCAAACGGCACAAAAGAGGATCTGAAAAAGTCATAGGAAGTGAATAGAATAGAAGAGGATCATTATTACGAATTTTTGACCTGCTGTTAAATGCATTGATAGGTTTGGGGTGCACAAACTTTTGCACTCAGCTGTATTTCCTTCTTTTGACCACATAAAACACACCATGCCAATGCACCTCAGTACTGTAGTTCTTCTGACTGATCACTTTAATCCTATAATGAAACTTTCCATCCTCATGGGCAGGGCCTCGTCTAGGATGACTCCGCCCCCTCGTCCACATTGCACAAGGGCTCATTGATTATAATTTAATAAAAACGGTTTCAACCCAATTTAACACGTACGGAAGATTCTGGAGAGACGTTAAGACTTTCCACTGCCACCGTGGTATACAGAATCGGCTCAGGGTGGACCGACACTGACATCGTGTTGATGTTTTTTCCTTTAATTTGTCACACATCTGCATGCTATTAAAATTCAATTCGGAGTGATGAAGGATTGATAGGATGTTCCTTTCACAACCATGGGAAAGCATCCATCCCTCACACTCTGCTCTGTCTGTTTAAACCTAACACACGCACAGACGTGCCAAAAAGATGACTCACGTGTTTCGGAGTCGCCTGTATGGGTTATGAAATGGCTGATACCACAGTGTGTGTGTGTGTGTGTGTGTCTTGGGTTCTGACAGGACAGAACAGTTGGTACTGAAGATCCACTGATTCTCGGCTATTTCCTCAACTGTACATATTTCGGGTCAGTTGACTGACACGACACAGAGGAGAATAGAGCAGAGGATGACAATCATGAAGATCTGATTACGGTCCGATTCGCTATACACACTTCCTGCACCTTGTGTCACAATTGTGCACAAATTCTTGAAATCTTCAGTCAAGTTCGAGGCCTCAAACCGAGAAGTGTGTAAA
>NC_080720.1:31150851-31158351 GCF_019097595.1 Hemibagrus wyckioides
ACCCATTAAACCACTTTGTTTCGTTCACTACATAGTGCACTTATAAGGGAGTCACGTGCCATTTGGGAACCAGACCTAAACGTGGCTTCTTCGACATAAAATAATAATAAAAGCTTTTCTGGTGAACTTTTTCATTATTATTATTTCTGTTTGTTTTATATATTAAAAATTAGTCATTTTTTTTGGAAAAATACGAGATAAAATAAAAACTCGAAGGAAAAAAAAAGGATTATAACAGTTTTCCTTCAGGGAGTCTACAGTTAGCCTGTTTAGCTTGGGAAGCTTCCCGCGCTTTTCGTTAAGCGCTCGCGCAGATGGCATAATGGCGTGAGCAGAGATTTTCTTTTTGTCCTGTCATCAGGAATTTTTTTCTCTTACTGAAGCGGAAAAACTGAGTCTCTCTCTCATTCTGCAGCCCTTATTCACTCACAGCAGAGTGCAGAAGTAAACCACACAGAGCCTCGGGGGGAAAACACACACCATTTAGCCCTTTTCATGCGGTTTAAAGAGCTTTTTGGCTTCATTGTGCTGTACAGAAGCCGAGCTCCGTCATCTGTCATTTCTGTCATGTCTACCACAAACGATAACTTCTATTTCTGTAAACACTTATTAAATATTCTTTAAAATGGCTCGATATGCGTTTTCATGATTGTGTAGCTTTCAGAACAGAAGACGGATTCTTAAAGAAAAGTGAACTTTGGCTAGAAAAGCAGAGAAGAGCTCCCTCTAGTGGCCATCAGCTTACATACACTATATCAAAAGTTACCAAAACTTACCAAAAGTTTTGGGACACCCCACCAATTCATTGTATTCAGGTGTTGTTCTTCAGGGGTTGGGCACGGCCCCTTAGTTCCAGTGAAAGGAACTCTTAATGCTTCATCTTCATACCATTTTGGACAATTTCATGCTCCCATTTTTGTGGGAACAGTTTGGGGATGACCCCTTCCTGTTCCAACATGACCGCACCCAAAGCAAGGTCCATAAAGACATGGATGAGTGAGTTTGGTGTAGAGGAACTTCACAGAGTCCTGACCTCAACCCCATAGAACACCTTTGGGATGAATTAGAGTGGAGACTGTGAGCCAGACCTTCTCATCCAACATCAGTCCCTTCTAGAGGAACGGTCAAAAATTCCCATAAACACACTCCTAAACCTTGTGGAAAGCCTTCCCAGAAGAGTTGAAGTTGTTATAGCTGCAAAGGGCGGGACAACTCCATATTACATTCATGTGCATGTAAAGGCAGACGTCCCAGTTTTGGTCTGGCTCACAGTCTCCACTCTAATTCATCCCAAAGGTGTTCTATGGGGTTGAGTTCAGGACTCTGTGCAGGACAGTCAAGTTCCTCCACACCAAACTCACTCATCCATGTCTTTATGGACCTTGCTTTGGTCACTGGTGTGCAGTCATGTTGGAACAGGAAGGGGTCATCCCCAAACTGTTCCCACAAAGTTGGGAGCATGAAATTGTCCAAAATGTCTTGGTATGAAGCTGAAGCATTAAGAGTTCCTTTCACTGGAACTAAGGGGCCGAGCCCAACCCCTGAAGAACAACACCTGAATTCAGTGATTTGGCGCGGTGTTCCAAAACTTTTGGCAATATAGTGTACATGCATACAATTATTTCATTTGTTTATGTGTAATAAATAATAAACAGAAGAAGTGAAAACAGTTTTTTTTACAACAGCCAGTATTAAAATGTGAATAATTATATTTTGTCTATTTATTAAAGCCATATTGAGGTTTGTATCAAAAACAACCGGAAATGTCTTGTCTTATTTAGTGTTTTATGAAACAAACAAATAAACTAGTGAACCAAACAAACAAATAAGTGAAGAACTGAAAGATAAATAAACAAGCAGGAAGAACAATCTAATAAGTGAATGAATAAACACAAAATAAACGGACAAATGAATGAACGGATGAGTGAACAAACAGATAAATAAGTTAAGAACAATGGACAAGTGACTAAATAAATGAACAAACAAAGAAACAAATAAATACATGGACGGACGGATGGGAGGACAGACAGATGTATGGATGGATGGATTGACTGATGGATGGACAGATGGATGGATGAATAGATGGATGGATGGATGGATGGATGGATGGATAGACAGACGGATGGATGGATTCTTTAGATGGATGGATGAATAAATGAATAGATGGATAGATGGATTTATGGATGGACGGACAGACGGAAGGATGGATGGATGGATGGATGGACAGATAAATAGATGACCAATTAAACTAACTATCTAACGTTAAAAAAATGAACCAAATATTGTTGGATTTGTTATGAATTCTCACCGTCATGGGGAAATGTGGTAACAGTGTAAAAAACCTGTTGGGCAGTATGGTGATGTCAGGTTGCTAGGCAACAGGAGGAGAGAATCTACAGGAGGGTCAGTCCTGATTACAGAGTGTTTCCTCTCTCCATCACACAAACACACAGGCTGCTGAAAGCAGTTGGTCCTGAGGAAAAAGTTGGCATGTGACACGACTCTCGGCTCGTCTGATTATTTCTTCAGCTTTCTTTCTTTCACACTTTCATCATCTATAACTCAGAAGTTATTTCGTGATGAAGATATTGTCCTATTCGAAAAGTGTAGGCCTGAATACCGACGATAAACTAGCATTAAATCGTGATCAGAAAATGAGCTGCTTGTTAAGCCTGAAAGGTTCTGAAGTTTTGAGTGAATGTTGTTTAGCTGAAACAGTCGACCCACAGACGTGTCTCCGGCGTCTGGAGCGGCCTTATTACAGCAGAGCTCTCCGGCTCCACAGAATTCAGACTAATGAACCTCCGAACTCCATCGAAGCCTGAACATTCTCAGTGTGGGAGGTACAGAAAAAAGACAACAAGTCTGCACCCAAACAAACCAGTAGAAAGCGGAGAGTAAATACATTTCAGTCAGCTGGAAATCTCATTATTTCAGCTCAGGTATTCCATGGAAGGTGGCGCATTTTCATTTACCGATTCAGTTCCTTCAGAGAACTCATCTGGGGAAGGAATGTCTCTGTGGTGTAAAGAGAATAATATTCTCTGGGAAAGTAGTTAATGATGGGGCGGCGTGACTCCTGACCACGCTAACCATGGCTGTGTTTCTGTATTACAGCAGACTCAGGCTTGTGAATCAATTCACTGAGTCATGAGTCAGCAAATGATTCACTAGTTAGCAAATGATTCACTAGTCAGCAGATGATTCACAAATCAGCAAATGACTAACTAGCTAGCAGATGATTCACTAGTTAGCAAATGATTCACTAGTTACCAATTGATTCACTAGTCAGCAAATGAGTCACTAGTCAGCAAATGATTCACTAGTTAGCAGATGATTCACTAGTTAGCAAATGATTCACTAGTCAGCAAAAGATTCACTAGTCAGCAAATGTTTCACTAGTTAGCAAAAGATTCACTAGTCAGCAAATGATTCACTAGTCAGCAAATGATTCACTAGTCAGCAAATGATTCACTAGTCAGCAAATGATTCATCCTGTAGACTGGTATGCTTCAGGCATACTTGAAACAGTAAATGTATCTCTAAATGGATAAAAAATAAAATATAGGACACTGTTTTTTAATAAATAAATAATGCACTGTAAGAGACTTTGAGTCGTGGTGTTATTCTAAAGTAGGTCATTTTAGATTTTAAAAAGATGAATAAAATATGGCAAGTCATTTTTATTCCATTAAAAAAATCCAATCCTGGAAAACTGCAGTGGTATAAGAGGAATAGAACACTTTGGGAGTCGTTTCGAAAAAGATCGATTCACCGTGATTCATCGATCACTAATGAATCAAAATGATTCATCCAGCACTGTAGAGTGATTCCCTCTTCCACACAGCACTAAACATGACTTACAAACAGATAGACACTCTTCCGTAATCCTCATTATTAGCGTAGGGAGTCGTTTGACAAAAGAATGATTCGTCAATGAACCGATCGATTCACCCGGACGATTCATTCGGTCTTAAAATAAAAAATCAAACACATCCGTAGACTTTCCAAGGTATCGGCTTCCCAAAATATGCTTTATTTTGGAAAACTACAGTGTGTACGTCAGAAACCTTTTTCGCTCCGATTCAAAGGAATAAAAGTCACACATTGTTTTTAGAAAACAAAAAAAGGAAAAATAAAAGAAGAAGAAGAAAAAAAAAAACATTTCAATATAACTTTTCCAGGTTTTTTTTTTTTTTAAGAGATAAAAATTTCTGGTACATTGCTGAGGGGGCTTCATGATGGTGTGACAGATATAATGATGAGGAAATTAAGTATACTTTGGTACAAAAAATATGATCTTTATTCTTTTGGCTTTTTAAAATAATGTCACCATGTAGTTGGTTAGTATAGTGCATGCAGTTTACTACAACACTACGAATGAAATATGACCACCACTGATTGCTTCATAAATTTATATGTACATTAAAACCGGGACCTGGCCCTCACACATACTGTAGCACTTTGCAAAAAAAAAAAAAAAAGTAAACAAAATATCAATAATAATAAAAAAAAACAAAAACAAAAAAACAAAGGAGCTCTACTATTTACAGTATAAACATTGAACAAGAGAATGGGAATAAAGCACATCAATGCTGGTCCCAGTACAGTCACATATACTAGCTCTCATATACTATATATCTCTCTCTCTTTCTCTCTCTCTCTCTCTCTCTCTCTCTCTCTCTCCCTCACACACACACACACACACACACACACACACAGACGTAGATAATATGCATCCAGATGGCAGTGTAAAAGTGCTCCTCTACAGTGTCGAGTACAGAGGTGAGATACAGAGTGCCGATATGTACAGACAGAATCACCACAAGTTTCAACAAAAGAGAGCTGATCGCAACCGTAAATATTCGCGGCCCCCCGTCCGCCCCCCCATCCGTCCGTCTCTCCGCCCTGACGCTTTCAGGAGGGCTCGTGATTGTTGTTCTTTCGAGCTCGAAATCGCCTGTTTGCTTTGGAAGAAAGACGTCGCGTCTCTTTCGGAAAAATGGAACGAGATTCAAGAAAGAGATTAAAAACCCCGGCGTTCCGCCCCGGAGACATTCAGTTGAAAGGTTGTAGGCTCGGGTTACGGTAGCGCGTGAAATTCCGGAGAGTTTTGTTCACAGAGTGGACATTCAGGCTTACGATCCTAGATAGAAAGAAAGCGTCGGGGTTTTTGCGATCGACCTTCTCCGTCTGTTTTGTTGTTCTGATAAATAAGGCAGCGCTGCAATACATCTCTATCTATATAGTAATAATCATAATTATTATAGAAAACATTCCAACTACCCCAGTGGCTGTAAAAATCCTGATCCCTACACGGACACATTGTGCTCCCAGAGAGCAGATGCTTCCTTCCTGCCTAGTTTATTTCACACACATATATAACCTCTCTCTCTTTCTCTCTTATTCTTTTGTTTTTGTTACTAAACCTCTACATCACCACTTCCTCCACAGACTTTGATGAAACAATCGAAAATTCCGTGAGTAGAAACATGGATCTTGGAAGAAAAAAAAGAAGGGATGTATGTTAAGAAAACCAGAGGGCGGATACATCGGTACGTCATAATACGCCGTTCGAGAACAAGGACACCAGCAGTACTGGCAGTGTGGCTACTGATGACCGTGTAACAGTTTCCTAGTGCTGGACAAAGACACTCGGAACGAACAGACACGTCCGAAAGCTACGCTCTCTCTCTCTCTCTCTACACACACACACACACACACACACACACACACACGGGTCTTTCTTAACAGTAACAGTCACTCTCTTATCTGAAGTGTTCCCAGTGTGTGTGTGTGTGTGTGTGTGTGTGATGACAACGTGAACGTGTCAAGCATTCTGGCTCATCATCAATACACAACAATACACACACACACACACACACACACAGACATGCTCAGTTTGGCATGAGTCCCAAAACCTTAGTGAAGGAAGTCCGTAGCTTTGTTCCCCATAAAATCTGTAAACAGTGTCTCGTTTAAAGAGCAGTCTTCATCACGTTCGTCTCGTTCTCGCTCACAACGTTTCATTTCTTTCTCTCGCGCGTGTCTTTTGTACTGTTCTCTTTCTCCCGCCTTTCCTTCTCATACTTGTCCTTCTCTGATTTGGCCACGCTGTTGTACGAGGGCGGAGAAGCCGAAGACGGGGTCATGTCCGTTTTGTCCGACGCCGAGTTTTCTGGAAACTTCCCGATGACGAGGACCTCTTTCTCAGGCAGAGGTTCGCCGCCGTCCTGCAGCCGCTGGCGGTACATATTGGACGCCTTCTTGACCGTGATGCGGATGCGGTAGCGCCGGAAAGCTCGCTGGATGATGATGGCGGACATTTCCTCCTGTTTGCGCCGCAGGGTGGTGGTGATGGGTTCGTAGGACACTTTGGACGGATTGGACGCCATGAAGCGCTCCTCCATCTGACCACGCAGCGCGTCCATCTCGCCCTCCTCGCCCAGCACACGCAACGTGAAGGCGAACAGGATGTCCAGGCAGTGGATGCGGTCTCCGCTGACCATTGGGAGGTCCATGGCGATCAGCTGGATCTTGTTAGGTTTAGGGATGCGCAGCGGCGGGTCCAGAGTGTCTGCAAAGTCTGACAGCTTGTGGTACTCCACGAACTGCGTAGCGTTCGGGTCGAAGCGCTCCCACACCTCGTAGAACATCTCGAAGTCGTCCTCGCTTAACGGCTCGGCGCTCTCCTCCGTGGCGACGCTGAAGTTCTCCAGAATGACAGCGATGTACATGTTCACCACAATCAGGAAGCAGATGATGATGTAGCTGACAAAGAAGAAGATGCCCACCGACGGGTTCCCGCAGTCGCCGCGGTACGAGCTGCCCGGGTGCTCGGTCTCGCTGTTGCAGTCGGGTTCGCGCTTGTTCAGGATGGGCGCCAGAAGCCCGTCCCAGCCGGCCGACGTCGTGATCTGGAAGAGGCACAGCATGGAATTTCCGAACGTCTCGAAGTTGAACATGTCGTCAATTCCGGCTTCGTGTTTCACGTAGGCGAAGTTGGACATTCCAAAAATGGCGTAGATGAACATGACCAGGAAGAGCAGGAGCCCGATGTTGAACAAGGCAGGAAGTGACATCATTAAGGCGAACAAGAGGGTCCGGATGCCTTTGGCCCCCTTGATGAGACGGAGGATACGGCCGATCCGAGCCAACCGGATGACTCGGAATAAGGTGGGAGACACAAAGTACTTCTCGATCACCTCCGAGAGGAACATTCCTGCAAAGGAAAGGATTTCATATTAAAAGTAAGCGATAACGTGATCACGTCCCGGTACGTTTCTCACCGCACGCCTCCCCAGCGCTTACCGACGATGGACAGAATCACAACCACGAAGTCAAAGACGTTCCAGCCGATGGTGAAGAAGTAGTGTCTGAGCGAGAACATCTTCAGCACGCACTCGCCGGTGAAGAGCACGATGAACACCAGGTTGATCCAGTACAGGATGTTGTCCATATCTTGCGTCTGATCGTCCGTTTCCACCATCATGGTCACCA
>NC_080720.1:31170851-31173351 GCF_019097595.1 Hemibagrus wyckioides
GTGTGTGTGGGGACAAATATATAATAATAAATTCATTCAGCGGTCCTGAGTAGCTGGCTATGATCTGGGTCATGTGATCATAGGGCTCACACACACACACACACACACACACGCACAAATACACAAAATGATAAAATATTAAGGCATTTTTTAAATTCGCTCTAAACAATAAGCTGGTAGAAATTGTAAAAACTAGTAAACGAAACAAATCTCGGAAGATATCAGATCTCTTCCCTACCTCTTTGCTTCCCTCGACGTCGGACGACTCGCTGCTGAAATCCTCCGTGTTGAGGTTCTCGAAGTCGGACTCACCCACGGCGATGGGCACCGTGACGGTGAGGCTGGGGTTGTGGATGAACGACATGTAGTCACCTTCCTCGATGCCGTACTTCCCGTGGCTTTCCACTCCGTTGCTAGGTGTCACGCAGGGTTCCTTGAGGAAGTCCTTACCGAGGTCGACGGCCACGGGGGTGTGGTTAGCCAGGCAGTTCTCCTTGCCATCGCTGTGCAGGTCGTCCAGGGGCTTCTCCTCGTCCAGGGCTCCGGGTTTGGTCACGGTGAGGAAGAGGCTCTGCAGAAACTGCCTGAGCGCCGACTTCACGAAGGCGATGCCCTTCTGGATGCGACCCACGGCGATCTGCAGGTTGTTCATCTCGCTGTCGTCGTCCGTAGAGGCCAGGTTGTCGGCGCTGAAGGAGCTCAGCAGCAGAGCCAGGAAGAGGTTCAGCACCTGCAATGCAACCACAACCATGAACTCGATCAGATCCACTCCACAAATCCACACCACACCAGCGTTCTTCAGCAAGACGATCTTACCACCAAGTTCCCGATCACCATGACCATCATGAAGACGATGAGGCACATGGCCTGGCCGGCCACCTCCATGCAGTCCCACATGGTCTCGATCCACTCGCCACACAGCACGCGGAACACGATCAGGAACGAGTGGAAGAAGTCCACCATGTGCCAACGTGGCAGCTCGCAGTCCTCCGAAATCTTGCACACGTAGTCGCGGTAGCTCTTCCCGAACAGCTGCATTCCCACCACAGCGAAGATGAAGACAATGATGGCCAGGACTAAGGTCAGGTTGCCCAGAGCTCCTACCGAGTTCCCGATGATCTTGATCAGCATGTTCAGAGTGGGCCATGACTTGGCCAGCTTGAACACTCGCAGCTGAGGGACACAGGAACGAAAGGAAATGTTTACAACACTCATATGGTGCGAAAGTTTACACGCCCTTTAGCTCGGTTTGACCGTCCCCCACCCGTAACAGAAGTTAATGATGAACAGAATTCGTGTCAGGTTTGTCTGATCACCATGATCAAAAGTTTGTGCCCCCTAGAATTGTTTTAATGTGTCTCATTAAGGGCTACAAAAAGAGAACTGATCACATTTTAAAGTGTATTTAGGGCAAAAACTCGGATGTGTGACGTGTCAGAAATCTAGCAAGGAGTCACATGATCAAAAATAAAAAGGATTGACTTCCAGGTTGAGGGAAAAGGGATAAAATGATGAAGGGGAAATCAATCATTTCATATCTTATCAATCATGGGGCTGTTTCAGTTCTTCATTTAAACCAAAATCGTCTTTTTATGACTTTTACACAATGAATAAAAGACAGAAAGAGCATCGTTAGCATCTGTTCCTCTTCTGCGATGCATAAGAGAGTTTATTTCAATGTAAGATGAAGGTCTTCCTCACCAGTCGGAACGATCTGAGCACTGAGAGCCCCTCCACGTTGGCCAGGCCCAGCTCCATCAGGCTTAAACTCACGATGATGCCATCAAAGATGTTCCAGCCCTCCTGGAAGTAGTAGTAGGGGTCCAGGGCGATGACCTTTAGACACATCTCAGCTGTGAAGATCCCTGTGAATACCTGCACACACACACACACACACTCCGGTCAGCTGCATACACACTCGGCTTCTGTTAAAAAGAAACCCTGTATATAAATAACCCTGTATATGATGGAACTTCCTGAATCTACTGATCTGAGCTGCTTTATTCATTATTATTATTATCATTATTATTAATGTCATTTATTATTATTAAACAAATTTTCTTCTTTGTCTAACAGGCGAAACTGAAGCAATACATTTTTTGTTTGCTGTTTGTTGGTTTGCTGGGAAAATAAAAATAAAAAATTGTATACTTTTTAACCACAAAAGCTCATCTAGGGCTAGCTCTGGGATGCGCGTCCACGACACTACGTACTATGTAATCACGTCGGAAGGTCACGTGTGATGTGGGCGGAGCTACAGACCCAGTGTTTACAAAGCAAAGACCAAGGATGTGCAAATAAATCAAACGCTCTTTACTTTACAAAAAGGTACAAATAATTTCCACACACAACAACTTCGGAGCGCTCCTCCTTCTCCACACTAGTAAACACTGTCTGTAGCTCCGCCTACGTCACGCGTGACCTTCTGACGTGATTACATAGTACGTAGCGTCGCGGACGCACATCCCAGAGCTAGCGCTAGACGAGCTTTTGTGGATAA
>NC_080720.1:31178351-31180851 GCF_019097595.1 Hemibagrus wyckioides
ACTCATCATGTTTACACACACACACACTCATCATGTTTACCCAATCCCACGCAATCACAACTTAATCAATGGATGTAGAATTACACACTCCGAAAAAACACTAAATGTACCAGGATTTTGTGCTAATTTGACTCAATCCTGCGAAGCCACTCCCCCTAAACAGAGCTACAGTTTTTACCTTGAAACCCGGGGGGCACAAACTTTTGCACACAGTCGTACTCTGTTATATTACATTATAT
This sequence comes from Hemibagrus wyckioides, assembly GCF_019097595.1. Lineage (NCBI taxonomy): Eukaryota > Metazoa > Chordata > Actinopteri > Siluriformes > Bagridae > Hemibagrus > Hemibagrus wyckioides. Next base: position 31,178,591 of record NC_080720.1, read on the forward strand.
TTCAGGATTATTTAAAATGTTATATTACCCTGCATCACTGCTATTCCCACACAGCAAGGCATCTCTGCGGTTGGGAAGGTAATAATAATTATCTGTAGGGGGAAAAAAGAGGACAACAGAAAGTGAATGACCATACGCACACACACACACGCACACACACACACACACACGCACACACACACGCAAAATGTTTTTGGACTCCAAGCTCAAGCTCACAGCCAGTGTATCTGTGTCTAAACTAAGTTTGACCTATAAGCCCATATGGGTTATGAGCTCTGTCCCTAGGGCTGAGAGGTCTCTCTCTCTCTCTCACACACACACACACACACACTCACACACACACACACACACACACGCTCCAAGCACACAGTGACTCATCACTTGGACCACTGGTGGACTTCACCCGAAGGACCTCTTATGTCATCACACATCTAACACATATAGTAAAGAGTTGCATATGCAACACAAATATACAGCTCCATACACAGCGGGTAAAATAAGTATTGACCACGTCACCATTTTTTCTCAATAAATATATTTCTAAAGGTCCTACTGACATGAGATTTTCACCAGATGTTGGTAACAACCCATGACCATCAAACCAGACATGTCCATCAATTAAGTTATGTGTATTAGAGTGTAATGAAAGCTGGATAAAGTATTGAAAAAAGGGAGGTGCAAAAAGGCATGGAAAGCCAAGACACCAGGTGAAACCAATCAGGAATTAGAAGCAAGCACTGGTCAGTGCAAATTAATATCAGCTGGTCCAGTCCCAAGTGATGGCCTAGAAAAAGTTGTCTCTTTACCAAGGTGTCACCTCATTTGTAATGGAGCGCCCGGAGACGGAAGAGCTAGGATCCATCAGCGGGAGTTTATTAGCAATAGCCAAATTGACAGACAGGTAATCCAAAACATGGACAGGGACAGACGAAAACCGAACAATCAAGCACACAAACCCAAACTCGTAATAATCCAAAAGACAAAGCACTGGTCATACACAGTAAATTGGACCTTATTGTTGCTAAACACACTAATGGCACTGGTTACAGCATGATTCCAAAACGTTCCAGTGAGATCTGTCAAGACCATAATCCCCAGTGGGAAGTGGGAAGAAAATGATTTCATTATAATCCGGCCAAGACGAGGTTCTCTTCACAAGGTTTCTGAATTCAGAGGAGTGAAAAGAATTATCCGAAGAGCCAAGGACCTGGAATTAGCAACAAGTACTGCACTCAACCGCCACGGGCCTGTATGTATGCACACTCACCACGCAAGACTCCATCGCTGAAGAGAAAGCATGATGAAGCTGGTTTAAAGGTTGCTGCACTACATTTGGACAAGCCTGTTTATTTCTTTGCCTGTGTGGATCGCATGGGTTTGTTACCAACATTCATGTCAATAGCACCTTCGATCAGCCATAACATTATGACCACCTGCCTAATATTGTGTTATTCCCCCTTTTGCTGCTAAAACAGCCCTGACCCATTGAGGTACGGACTCTACAAGATCCCTGAAGGTGTGCTGTGGTATGTGGCACCAAGATGTTAGCAGCAAGTACTGTAAGTTGTGAGGTGGGGCCTTGTTTGTCCAGCACATCCCAGAGATGCTGGACTGGATTGAGATCGGATCACACGGGCCAGTCTTCGCTCCCCCACGTGCATCAGTGAGCCTTGGCGGCCCATGACCCTGTCGTTGGTTCACTACTGTTCCTTCCTTGGACCACTTTTGATAGATACTGACCACTGCAGACTGGGAACACCCCATAAGAGCTGCTGTTTTGGAGATGCTCTGATCCAGTCATCTAGCCACCATTGCAGTTTGGCCCTTGGTCAAACTCACTCAAATCCTTACGCTTGTCCATTTTTCCTGCTTCTAACACATCAACATTGAAGACAAAATGTTGACTTGCTGCCTAATATATCCCACCCACTAACAGGTGCCATGATGAGGAGATCATCAGTCTTCTACACTTCACCGGTCATAATGTTATGGCTGATCGGTGTATGTACTGAGAGAAACTGTGATGAATTCAATGCTTATTTTACCTTCTGTACATTTAGAGAATATATACAACACATACACACACACACACACACACACATGCCTAGTAAGCATTACACTGCATAATCTCTTATATCTGCATCTTTTTAGTGCTTGATCTGTATTGGGATTTCTGACCAGGTTTCTGTACTGGGGTCAGTTTCGGACACATGACCCGGTCTTACTCACACTTGTCGTTGATGTACTCGGTCCAATTGAAA
>NC_080720.1:31185851-31205851 GCF_019097595.1 Hemibagrus wyckioides
TGACATTAATAAACATAGCAATGACTAGCATATGTGAAAGAACAAGAAGAAGAAGACGGGCAGTAATGACACGCACGCCATGACGATGACGCTGAAGTCCAGCCAGTTCCAGGGATCTCGCAGAAAAGTGAACTTTCCCACGCAGAAGCCGCGAGCCAGGATCTTAATCAGAGACTCGAACGTGTAAATCCCTGTGAACGTGTACCTGTGGGACGATAACACTCTTATTCACATACGCAGACACCGCTATAGCTATCATACAGTGTCAGGAATCTCCTAAACAAGCTATTAGCTAATAATAATTTACTTCAACCAGCTAACGCTAAGCAACTATTAGCAACCGCTAAAGCTTGTCAGTCTCAATTAGTTTCTTTGTTTAGAAACAAGATCATATTTTCCTTCAAACGCTCACAGATTCTTAAATGACTGTGACAAGACTCAGAAAGCTAACTCTTTGGCTGGTTTTAGCAGAAAACTGCCTATTTATGGCAGTTGCCTAGCATGTGATTTCTGTAGTTACGTTACATTTCTGATCCAAAATGAACAATTAAATTAAATTAAATGTGGATTTTCCTGTCTTAGTACATAATCTGCGTCATGTTATTGCGTCATTTTTGTGTCTCTGACTGACAAAAGTTCGACTTTGGATCGGCGGCAAAAATAAATCAGTCTGAGGGAACTTTTATCCTCAAGGGAGTTTAGCAATTAGCGACAAGTCAGCTACTTTGTTGTGGCTAATGTGACTCCATCTATTCCTTTATTCTCTCTCTCTCTCTCTCTCTCTCTCTCTCTCTCTTTCCTTTCATCCATCACTCCCTTCCTTGCTCCTTCACCTCCTTCACTCTGAGCAGGGAAAGACCCTGGAGTTTATTTATTAAGGAGTTTATTTTAGGACCAGGAAAACCATAACAGAAATCTGAACTGAAGAAACCAGCTAAACTCGACGAATCCACCAGATGCTCAATTTGTTTCTTTCGCATTTGAAGATTATTACAGGTCTAGAAAGGAAAAAATGAATCACAAACTGCACCTTTAATGATTTCCTTGCAGATGTAAACAAAAACGTCAGACTTACTCCACGTTCTTGGCCCAGTCTGGCGGGCTGCTGAGTGTCATGAAGGCGCAGTTAGTCAGAATGGTGCACATGATCACAAAACTGAACATCGTGGACATTGGTCAAGGAGAGTACACTTTACACACACACACACACTACTTTTCTGGCCCATTACTGCCCCCCCTTCCCCCCAACATGCTCTGTACAAGTGCTAGTAAAGGATATGAATGCACCAGCACTTTAATGGAGATCCTCCTCAGAGGGTTGAACGGACTCAAGATGTAGAGGGCAGGCGTGGCATTGAAACGGAATATCGCCTTCCCGCGATTCAATACTATAAAGGTCTGGAAGAAGCAGAGACATTCAGGGGAAATGCAGTTAAAACCTCGTTCCTGCTCACAGCCTCTACAGATATAATGAAAATAAAATTCTTCATTTATCCAGCTGAGGTCATTTCACCAGAACCTGAATTCCTCCATATTGGTATATATTGGAGTTGGAAAAGTTTCCAGGCAGCAGAATCACCTCGTAACGGTGCGGAATAAAAGCAGCTTATTTCATTTGTGGGAAGAAAAACCCCTGCAGGGTATAAAGAGAGACTAAATGAGACAATTAGGACACGTCTCTGAGGTCACAGGTTTATATGCTGCTCGTTTTTCAAACATTCTTGCAGAAAAAATAGACACTTTTACTTGCTTGTTTGTTCTTTTGGAAAACCCAAAGAGATTGTAATGTGGAATGTTAATAGCAGAGGTGTTCTCTATTCTAAAATATAAAATAAAATGAAATAAAATAAAATTACATTAAATTAAAAAAAGCTTTATTTCAATTCTTAGAAACCAAAAGAATGAATAAAATAAAAAATTAAATTAAATTAAATTATTTAAATTATTAACTACCAAAAGAATGAATAAGAGAAAAAATTAAGTAAAATTAAATTAAATTAAAAAAGCTTTATTTAAATTTCTAACTACCGAAAGAAGCCTCAAACCCAACAGCAGAGGTGTTCTATATTCCTAATAATGAAATAAAATAAAATTGAAACAAGAGCTTTATTTTAATTCTTAACTACCAAAAAAAAGCATCCTTGAGTGTCCACTTTTTTTCAAAAAATGTTTATTTAACAATCTGCCTGGACACTGTTCACTTTCTCCTGCTTGATATTTCAAATTTTCGATTTCAGGTCAAATTTATTCAATCTAAACTTTTATAGATGATTTTATTCTCATCAGAATTCCATGTCTGTCTTTTAAAGCAGCATGATTTGATTTTTACTTTCAGGTGAATCTTCATGGAAAAAATTTTTTTCCCATAAATATATTTTTCTTTTTCTGTCATTTTTCCTCCTTTCTGCTCCATCCCTTCCCTCGTTTCCTCCCTCTTGCCTTTCATCCATCCCTTGCTTGCTCCTTCACCTCCTTCACTCTACTTCTTGATCCTTTCATTCCTCCTAAGATAATCTCTTTTTTCTCCCTTTTCCAATTTCCTTTCCTTCCCCACTTTTAACCCTATATCCTCCTCTACATTTCCTTTCCCTGCTCTCTATCCTCTCTTCTTTTTCCTCCATGGATCCTTCCATCCTTTCACTTCTTTACCATATTTCCTTGTAGGCATGACCTCTTACTTTCCTTTCATTTTTTTCTATCCCCTTCCTTCCTTCCCTCTTTCTTTCTGCTCCATCTCTTCCTTCTTTTCCTCCCTCGTTCCTTTCACCCATCACTCGCTTCCTTCTTCACCTCCTTCACTATACTTCTTGATCCTTTCATTCCTCCTCAAGTAACCTCTCTTTCCTTCCTTTTCCAATTTCCTTTCCTTCCCCACTTTTAACCTGATATCCTCCTCTACAATTCCCTCTTACTTTCCTTCCATCTTTTTCTATCCCCATGCTTCCCTTTCATCCTCCTTTTCACCTCTTTGTTCTTTTCCTCTTTCTTTTCCTGCCGGCTTTTTAATCTTTTTTTCCTCCCATTTTGCTTCCTTCCCTTCCAACTCCAATCCAATCCAATCTGATTCCCATGTCCTTCTACAACTCTTTCCCTGGCCATCCCTCCCTCTTTTTTTGCTCCCTTCCTCCCTCCCTCCCTCCCTCCCTCCATTCCCGCTCTCATACTGTCTGGTTGCTGTAGTAGGGGTCCAGGTCCTCCAGGGGTACGGACACCAGTCCAGGAGGGATGTCCCCGTAGATGAAGGGCAGGGATTTCCCCGCCTCCAGGTCGCTGTTGGGCTTGGGTCCGTTCTCGTCATCTTCATCGCTGCGCCTCTCGCCTTTGGACCTCTGGGCCGCTTCCTCGGCGATGCGCCGCTCGATAGCAGCGAGCGATTCTGGACTGAATTGCTGGAAGCTGTCAGGTCCGGGAGGAACGAGCAGCTGGGCAGCCATATTGACATCCTGCTCCTGGAGCCGGACCAGCTAGCCTACGGTCACACCGGGAGCTGGAATAAAAACAATGGAACTTTTTATTTATCATGGAAGAAGCTGGATGAACTGTTAGACTGATAACTGTGAGGAGTTGCAGGCTGGAGAAAGATCTAGCTAGTGGGTTAGTTACAGTAGCTAAAACCTTGCTTAGAAAACAAAAACAGCACGCCTGGTCAGTTCCAATGTGTAGAATTTCATTATGGATTTCGTTTGATCAACAAGTATTTTTTCCAAAACTACCAACAGATTCTGAGGGTAATCACATGCTCCAGATGTCCAGATCTCCACCAGAGATCCACAGAAACCTACAAACACCTCCATTCACTTCCCGCTATCATGAGTTCTGTAGCTAAAACATCTTCACACCCAGGTAAAGATAGAAAGCCCACAACAAATCATCAGACTGTCAAGCGTTTCGAAAATACTCTCATTCCTCTCATTCAGATTCTCATTCTCATTGTCATCATTTAGCGAGACTTCTTGTGTCTGTGTGTAACATCTGGGCAACTCCTCCCGAAGCAGGGCTCAAACCCGGAGCTCCGTGGTCACCACATGCACCCGTACGCCATGGAGTCAGACCCATACGTGGGATTAAAATAAAGCACTGCTACTGTATAATAACATGAAACGAATGTAACTACCAAAAGACATGGGGGAAATAAACCATAACGTGGAAACCTTAGACAAGACAGCGCATAAACAGATACACAAACAAACAGGCAAACAAACAAACAATGACCGACAAAAACAGGTACAAAGAGGTTCCGGACATTGTGACATTACCGTAATCGACATTTCTGAGCCGGATACAATGTCCTGTACAGAGTTTCACCGACTTCCTGGACACAGCGCTGACCGCAGGAGTGACAGGTGTCTGACAGACGCTCATGACCTCCAGATTAAAGCATTTTCTTCTCCGCCGGCTCAGTAATCATGCTCTATTATTGTATTTATTTATCATTTATGGAAATTTTTGCAGGCAATTTGTTTTGATTGCAAATTTATTGTAAGGTGGCCTGGACTTGGGGGACCACTGGGAGGTGGGGGTGGGGTGTTTGGAGGGGTTCAGAGGGTTAGTTACCTTTTTTTGTGAAGAAGCAATTGTATATAGTTGTATATGACCCTTTCTATGCAAAAACAATAAAAGTTAAATCACTGTGTCTGTAACTATCACTCGATTCCAACATTCACCAGCTTTTTATTTTATTTTCTCTAGTCATCTAGATCGAGTTTTAGCTCGTCCAGGTCACAGTCGTCCTGACTGTGTGAAGGTAATAAGACCAAACTGTTCGTAAAAATCAACCACACGCTCGTGTTTTAAAGCAATTTCACATCACGCGAGCGATTCCTTGAGCACGACAAGCCTCTGAAAAATCTCTCCTGATGAGACATGAAGAATTTATGGGCGAATCCACGAGCGGCCAGTGAGAGAGCCAGCGAGGTCAGCAAAATTACAGCGTGATGAAACATCTCTTGGCATATCGTCTGCAAATCTCTCGAACCCTCACGGACATGGCTCATGGGAAAAAAAAATCTTTCCAACAGGACATGACATCATTTGTTACAACTGTGTGTGTGTGGGGGGGTCTTCTGAATGATGACATTCATTTGTGATTGAGGGTCCAGCCTCTGGTTCAGAGGATGTGGACAGAGTGCATTAATATGTGTGGATATAGAATCATGCAGGAAGAAATGATGGAGAGAGAGAGAGAGAGAGAGAGAGAGAGAGTGTAAGACTGAGTGAGACAGACAGACAGAGAAAGAGAATGCGAGACAGACTGAGAGAGACAGAGATATAGAGCGAGAGATTTTGAGTAACAGACCAAGTGAGAGAGACAGGCTGAGAGAAAGAGAGAGTAAGAGAGAGACAGGGAGAGTGAGACAGACTGAGAGAGAAACAGAGAAAGAGAGAGAGAGACAGAGAGTGAGACAGAGAGTGAGTCAGAGAGACAGAGAGAGTGAGATAGAGAGAGACACAGAGAGATAGGGAGAGTGAGACAGACAGACAGACAGACAGAGAGAGAGAGAGAGAGAGAGAGAGACAGAGAGAAACGAAGAGAAACAGAGAGAGACAGGGAGAGTGAGAGAGACAGACAAAGAGAAAGAGAGACAGGGAGAGTGGGAGAGACAGACAAAGAGAAAGAAAGAGAGACAGAAGGAGAGAGAGATACAGAGAGAGAGACAGACAGACAGAAAGAGACAATGTGAGACAGAGTGAGAAAGAGAGAGAGCGAGAGAGAGAGAGATACAGACCGTGAGAGAGATTAGAAAGTAAGAGACTGAAGTGAGAGAGACAGACTGAGAGTGAGACACAGAGAGAGAGAGAGAGTCAGAAAGAAAAGCCTTTCAAATTACTGCTAGAGTCTTGAGGAAATGGAGTGCTGGAGTCGTTCAGAAGAGTCGTGAGCTTCATGAAGTCGCATTTGGTCTTTTATTGTGCGTAATGAGACAAATCATCTCTCTCTGGTGGAAACCCAACTCCTTCTCCTCATACTGCCCAGCTCTTCTGTCCATCAGTCAGGATTAAAACACACACACACACACACACAGTGTACAAGAGCGTACAAATCACCACTCGATTCCGGTCAGAGCTACGAATCAACTCTGTGGTCTTTCACGCTAATGAATTCTCTAATCTGATTGGTCAGACGGGAAAAAAACCTGATAACATCGACAATATCGTTCAATTCCTTACACTGGGATATTTTACACTCTTTTTTGGACAGCCACACGTTTGGACACTTCTGGATCCCAAACAACCAGAGAAACTATAAAGAGATAAAAAAAATACACACATAACATCCTACACAAGGCTGTTAAATGTCCTATATAAGGATGTTACACATCAATTTACACAACGAACCCGATCATGATGTCGCTTTTATACGACAGCTTCATGAATAAGACATCCATATAGTTATTAACAGCTCTACCAGACGCAATATGAGCAAATCATTTGTTTAATTTTTGAAGGCGTAATGGTCTTCCTTTCTTTCCTTTACGTCTTAATACGAGGGGTTTTTCATATTCAGGAGAACTGATAACAAGCATTGGACCTAACTGCTGTCTAAGAATAAATAAAGCAGAAAGCCGTTGTAGTATAACAGTAATAAAGCATTTATAAACACATCACTGCGTTGTTATTATTATTGTTGGTGTTATTCTTTTCCTTTAGAAAGCATTTTATTCTTTACATAATCGTCATATCAAACTGAAACAAATCAGAAACGCCGGACGCGAAATGGCGTATTTAAAAAGGTCGTGTCCAGCTGCACGGAGTTATTAGTGCTATTTTTCCGGGATCAATGCAGAGACAGCAGACGAGTGTAAATGTCTTTGATCTACGTCACTCCCGGGACGTCGCTCTGACTCACAGATCCACCAGACCCCGCTTCAGAGCGCCAGAACAATGCACGAGTCTAATACTAGCCTAATACTGTGTGTGTGTGTGTGTGTGTTCATGTCTTCTGGTCTCTCCCACTACAGCGCCTCAGCGCCGCCCAAGCGGTGCAGCATGTTCCCTTTTGAGAGCGCAGTCACAAACAACTCGGTCACACACACACACACACACCGGTTTTACAGCGTCCAACCCCCCACCCTGAGACAAACCCCGGGAGAGCCATTACACAGAACGCCACGTCTCTGCACATCATCTCCACCATGGCCTCAACACACCTCTCAGAGAGAGAGAGAGAGACATCAGGGAATACCAAAAACTATCTTTCTTTCTGTTTGTGTTTCTGCTTCTCTTTCTTTAATTCTGGATTTTAAAAAGAGTCAAATGTCAATTGAATTTATTTGCGGGTGAATTTTTTAAAACTCGTACAATTATTCAATCAAGACTAAATAATATATTTCATATTTTTTCCTTTTTTTTACTCCATGGGTGCTTGGGTGCTTAGTAAGGCGTGGCACAATTTCAGGAGAGACCACTTAGCGCTACCTTAACCAAGCACTTATTTTTCATATTATTTTTCATCTCAAATGTCTTAAATGTTACTTTTTATGAAAGATATAAAATTATTTTATTTTTTCATTATTAAATAGTTTATATTTTTTGATTAAAATAATAGAATGATTTAACTTTTATTATTTATTTATTTATTTATTTATTTATTTATTTATTTATTTATTCTTTTTTAAATTATTTAGTTTTTTTTTTTATTAAAATGCATTTTATTTAATTTTTTTAATTATTTAAATTTTATTTTTGTTCTTTAGATTTATCTCTCTATTGAGCGAGACGTTATGAGGAAGGAACGTGGAGAGGAACCAAACTCAAAACTGAACCTCATCCTCATCTGGGTGACACCAGAGGCTGTGATTGTAAATAATCTCCTCCAAAACACGCTCAAAGGACACTTTACTGAGAGCATTAAACCCAATCAGTGGCTTCCTGAAGCCTTGCTCCTTCCCATCGAGTTCATGTTCATTAATAAACCCTGCCTGTAGAACCCGAGACCCGAACAGCGGAGCCTCTTTAGCAAGATGATGAGTCTTAAACATTCAAAGAACCCGCGAGGAACCTTTATTTTTATTTTTTGTAGCGTGCTTAAGAAAAACACATCGCAATACTTCAGCATGCTGATGAAACTCATACCGGTGCAACAAACACACGAGTGTCACCTTTAACCTCGCATTTAATCCTTAAACATTTCCATTCTGTTTATTATTATCTTTGGTCAGGATTCATTTATATTACATTAAATCTACAAAAACATCTTTAATATTTTAACTGTTATAATATACACTAATATAGCAGAAACCTGTAGAAAGAAAGAAAGAAAGAAAGAAAGAAAGAAAGAAAGAAAGAAAGAAAGAAAGAAAGAAAGGCAAAGAGAGAGGAAAGAAAGAAAGAAAGAAAGAAAGAAAGAAAGAAAGAAAGAAAGAAAGAAAGAAAGAAAGAAAGAAAGAAAGAAAGGCAAAGAGAGAGGAAAGAAAGAAAGAAAGAAAGAAAGAAAGAAAGAAAGAAAGAAAGAAAGAAAGAAAGAAAGAAAGAAAGAAAGAAAGGCAAAGAGAGAGGAAAGAAAGAAAGAAAGGCAAAGAGAGAGGAAAGAAAGAAAGAAAGAAAGGCAAAGAGAGAGGAAAGAAAGAAAGAAAGAAAGAAAGAAAGAAAGAAAGAAAGAAAGAAAGAAAGGCAAAGAGAGAGGAAAGAAAGAAAGAAAGAAAGAAAGAAAGAAAGAAAGAAAGAAAGAAAGAAAGAAAGAAAGAAAGAAAGAAAGAAAGATGCTAGAACCCCTGTGACAGTAAAAGGCTCTCCTGCACTGGACGGAGTGGAGAGTGGAGATCTTTCATGATGATTTATTGTGCCGCAGAAATCCATAGACTTTTATTGTTTCTATTAAAAGACTATTTGATTTGTATTTCATTAAATACTACTAGAACGAATGTTGTGTGTTTTCCAATCCGTTTGGCGTCTTATATCATGGCTAGTTATTGCACAAGTTCCTCCATAATTCTTCCTTTTGTCCATCTCTGGAAGGACTGAAGGTTCTACTGAATGACTACACAGACTCCGGTCTCAAACACACATCCATTCTAGTTTTGGAACAGACTTTTTCAATAATTCATCAGTGAAGAAAAACATGATTAAACTGATCTGATCAGTCTTATAGAAATCAACCTACACCAGAAGTGTTTCCCTGTTAGCCTCTTCATCCCTTAACTATGTAAAGAACCCTTGAGGAACCCTTTCTGAGAACATTTAAGCAGACGAGACCCATGAGGTTGTGTACCATATGATACTGAGCAGCACTTATCGTTGGCTTTAAACATAACTTTGTGTGTAATCTCATATTTACAAATGTGTGTGTGTGTGTGTGTGTGTGAGTGAGTGAGTGTGGGTGTATGCGTAGGCATGGGCATGTGGACTAGGAAATATTAAAAGTGCCTGCACTGAGAAGATGGAGTCCAATAGCAGAGTGGATTCACACTCAACAGGAGTAAAAATCCCGGCTTTGTCTTTTCTTACAGTCTGAGAGCAAGTTCTAACTGTATAAGTGAGGAAAGAAGGAAGGAAGGAAGGAAGGAAGAAAGAGAGAGAGAGAGAGAGAGAGAGAGAGAAAGGAAGGAAGGAAGGAAGAAAGAAAGAAAGAAAGAAAGAAAGAAAGAAAGAAAGAAAGAAAGAAAGAAAGAAAGAAAGAAAGAAAGAAAGAAAGAAAGAAAGGAAGCGTTCAACAAGTAGGTTAGAGAAAGTGAGATAACAGAAAAAGGCACAAAATATATATTTAATGTAGATAATATGCAAATAAGAAAGAAAGAAAGAAAGAAAGAAAGAAAGAAAGAAAGAAAGAAAGAAAGAAAGAAAGAAAGAAAGAAAGAAAGAAAGAAAGATTTCAACCAACGTTTCCTAACAGTGCTAGAACTCAACCCCCCACCCCCACCCCCACCCCCATGCATTCCATGAAATCTTCATCATCATTCCCACAAATCCAACTGATTTAACAGAGCTGGTACCTTCATATCTTTCCGAGTTATTAATATCGAGTGTTATCCGCACACATTGTCCCAAAGCTGCTTTATGGGAAAATCTCCCTGAGAAGACATGAGCGAGGAACTTTAAGAGGAACCAGACAAAAGGAACCCATCCTCATTATACTGTACTTTCTTACACTATATATTTATCATACTAGAATTTATACACGAGAGTCATTTGGTCATTTGTTTGAGATCCAGTGCTGATTTTTGCCTTCCATTAGCGTTATAAACATCACCCAGGCATTCCCAAAACAATTACACAACTAATTTAACCAGCATCTTAATTTACAATCCTATAGACATTGATTTATGTCTTTCCTCCATTCATTCATCTTGAGTTAGAATTTTATTCTGGTCAGGGTCACAGGGTCACCAGAGCTGATCACGGGAATCCACACACATCACTCACCACACCTGGGGACAATTTATGATGGACTGTCCACCTCGGATATCATTATGCTTTTAGGAGGTGGTAGAAGGTAACCAGAACACCCTGAGAGGTTCTACACAAAGGCTTTTACATCTTAAATACCCAAATGTTAAAATAAAATAATATTAAATGACATTTTTTCACTTGCAGTTGTAAAGACTGTTCGGTTACACGATTTATAGGCACGTGAAAAGCGATATCTATTCGCACCGCTTGAAATCGAAATGGAAATCGAATCGGCTCGACCGTCCAAATGGCAAAACGGCGGCTGTCCGCGGTGCTGAAACGCAGGTGCACGCGCGTTCTCGGGCACACTGACATGAACGTTAACGCCACGTGTCGTGCGCTTGTTTTCATGGTATAGACACAGTTTGCAACGGATAATGAAAGAATAATGTGTGTGTGTGTGTGTGTGATTTCTCTCTCTCTCTCACTCACACACACACACACACACACACACACCCTTTAAATGTCGCCTATGATTTAGACTACATCGTGAGCGCGTGATGAAGTCTAAAGGTCGCTATTAACGTAGCTATGTAACATATCCCAGTAAATATAATCAGTAATATATACGAGAGACATGAACTGATGATATGCAGAGGTGATGCTGAAGGATCAAGGATCGCTTGCGTTCATCAACAAGTAGGTTAGAGAAAGTGAAATAACAGAAAAAGGCACGAAATATATATTTAATGTCGGAAATATGCAAATGAGGGACGTGTCTGCGATATCAAACACACCATTTTATCATCAGCAAGTAGGGAGTGTGTGGCTTATCGATGCCTAAAAATCCGACGTCAATATGGGTGCTGGACAAGGTCACCTAGGAGCGCGTGCCTCTCACGACACATCCGGTCTCTCCCTCCGTTGACCTGACACGTTAAAACACGCACAGCATGTCTTTCATGTGTGTGTGTGTGTGTGTGTGTTTAGGAGGCAGGTAAGGCCCTACCTTCACTGCCACGGCTTCGTGTCGGAACGCACGGGCGCAGCAGCTGTCGCCATGTTGACGTCTCTGTTCATTTCCACCGCGCAGAAGGAGAAATAAAAGCCTGTATTTTTTGTTCTTTTTTCCTTTTTACCAGGAGTCCGTTTTCTCCACACACGCACACGCGCGCGCGGGTCCCTCACAGGTTCTACGCCTTTGCAAACAGCATCTTCGTTAGGAAACCATCCACCGCTCGCTCGCGCCCCAAGCTTCGCGACACTTCGAGCTCGAGACCGAGATTGATGTAAGCAGTCGTACCGGAAAGGGTTAAACGGTGTCTAGGCGACAACGAAAACGTCTCTGGGCGTGCCTTCTTACTGAACAGGAGGAGAGGGAGGGGGGTTCAGGCTGTGCATAAAAATATTCCAAATAAATAAATCTAAAATGGCTCCTGAATCAATCAGAATGACGCGGATTGGATTTAGAAGGGAACGATTTTGCTCGGCGCGTGCACTCTTTGCTTTTAGACTTTCCTGTTTTCTCGTTTTTTTCCCCCAGTCGAGGAGAGGTGGGTGTGGAGATGAGAGAGGGAGAGAGAGAGAGAGAGAAGAGGGGGTCGCGCGCGCTCGCGCCCCTTTTCAATGACACTCCTCATCAATAGACAGGATTTAGGCCTAGAAATTCTTATGTAATAATAAATCTCAATCATTTATCTTAGCGTTATCATAGATCCATAACAATCTGTTGATGACAACCCCCCCCCACCCTGCATAAACACACACACACACACACACCAGTCATAACGCTCATTATCTCCTCTCCCCCCACCAAAAAGAATCAAAACAGACAAATATCCCACATCTAGCCAGCCTTTAATACGCGATACAGAGACATTTGTTTGTTGAAATAAATAAGAATAAATCCGATCAGAAGTGATTAGATTAGATCAGATCAGATCATCCTAGCATTACGGCTCAAAAACGAACCCTTTAAACCTCCATATGCCAAAAAGCGCAAATAGACATCTTTTTAAATAATAATAATAACAGTAATAAACACACCTTGGTGGATTCCAGTAAGGAATAAAGGCATTATAAGTTAAAAGGCCAACACAGACATGTCCAGCACGCTATGGGCAGTGTGTTTATCCAGAACACGTTCATTAATCACTGAAGCCCACTGATTTATTTATTTATTTTTTTGATAATCGACCCCCCTCCTTTCTCTGAGTATTCTTCATCCTAATATTGTCTGAAGACAAATAAACGTGATCCTTCTCATCCATAGGCTCTACACACATTTCTCCAAAAGGGTTTCTAGATTTTCTTTTTTTCCTTCTCGATTGATCTGTTTAGCCAACACTCACCATGGCGAAGCCCGCTGCCGAGTCCGTTCCTCTTGTTTATTTAATTATTTGATTGTTTTTTATTTATGATCCGCTTGGGCAGGGTCCGGGTTTTTTCCCACCTAGTACACGTAAAATCTTCTTTACACCTGACTTGATAGGTTTGATGAAGAAAAGGAGGTTGCTTTTATCCTGTTAAAACCGCTCTCTCGACCGTCGTTCGTCTTGCCATGTGTCGCCTATAGGCGCTTCCGGTTGTCGCACGGGGCTGCTTCTATACGCGCGTGCACCGGTGTACCTTAAAACCTCCCCCTCCCTCTCCTTCGATCTACCTCTTTCTAGCGTTCTCTCTCCGTTTCTCGACCCCACCCGCGTGTGCAACTCGGGGCAGATGACATAATCAGGGACGTGGTCGTGGACGCATCTTGCTTTTATTCGCGTGATGATGAAGATGATGTTGTTTAACTGTGCAATAGAAGCACAAGAGCAAAGGATTTGTTTACATAAACACATGGATTTTCAGCAGGGAAAGGCCTAAACACAAGTGGCCAAGCACTACTTGAAAAGAAAACTTTATATTAGACTTATTATTATTATTATTTATATTCTTTGGTTTAAGTTGTTTTTATTTGTCACATATACATTACTGCACAATGAAATTCTTTCTTCACATATCCCATCCTTGGTCAGGGTCAGAGCGCAGGGTCAGACATGATGCAGTGCCCCTGGAGCAGGTTGGGCCTTGCTCAAGGGCACAACAGTGGCAGCTTTGCGGTTCTGGGTCTTGAACCCTGATCTTACGGTCAACGAGCCAGAGCCCCCACTTCATCTCTACCTGTACAATCTGTACAATCACGGTGAACATGAAAAGAAGTTCTTGTTCTTAGGAACAAGAGGAACAGCAAAACTTGGCCGTCATCCTTTGTGCTTGAGATGTTCATTATTTTGCCTTTATACACCAATCAAGTGTACATTAAGACTGCCTGCCTAATATTGTGTTGGTCTCCCTTTTGCTGCCCGTCCTGCACTGTGTATTCTGACACCTTTCTATCAGAACCAGCATTAACTTCTTCAGCAGTTTGAGCAACAGTAGCTCGTCTGTTGGATCGGATCACACGGGCCAGCCTTCTCTCCCCACGTGCATCAATGACCCTTGACCGCCCATGACCCTGTCACCGGTTCACCACTGTTCCTTCCTTGGACCACTTTTGACAGATACTGACCAATGCAGACCGGGAACACGCCACAAGAGCTGCAGTTTTGGAGATGCTATGATCCAGTCGTCTAGCCATCACAATTTGGCCCTTCATAAAAATTCGCTCAAATCCTTACGCTTGTCCATTTTTCCTGCTTCTAACACATCAACTTTGAGGACAAAATGTTGACTTGCTGCCTAATATATCCCACCCACTAACAGGTGCCATGATGAGGAGATCATCAGTGTTATACACTTCACCTCTCACTGCTCATTATGTTATGCCTAAATGTTCTAGCAATAACAATGTACACCTGTGGACATCAGTGCAGGTCACAATGCTGATGTCTTACAGGAATAACAAATGAGCAGCAGGATGACTGATCCCAGGGTAAACGGTTTAGTATAAACATATGCCATGTGTTTCAGGAAGGAGATTCCTTTCAGGTATTTGTTCTTTTGTACAAGGAACCATTACAGCCTGAAGAATCCTCATATCTAATACACATACATCTTGGTTGCCTTGACTACAGTTTTACAACTTGGAAACTAAAGCATGTGTGTAAAACTATTACATCATCATTATGATAAAAATGGACCTAATTGCTCTGCTTGTGTGTTCTCGTTGTCAATAATCTATATCTTAACTGCATCATTTTAATACAGTGAGACATATTTACCCGCTTCTCTAATGAACCTTTCTGACCTCATACATTCCCATTAGGCGTCATATTTTTATCAATGATAAAATGATCATTCACTCTTAATAAGCGTCATACTGTCACACATCTATAAACAGACTACATGACGTAGCTTAACCCAATCCTACCAAAGCGCTTATCAGACTAGAACAACACAGCTGGTGTTTTTTTATTCCCTATCTCTTAAAAATGGTTCTTAAAACGGTTCTTAAATGGTTCTTAGTCAAGGTGTATGGTTCTCTGAAGAACCTTGAACATAAATGAAGAGTCTTTCAGCCTTTCCATGGCATATAAGGTCCTATATAGTGACTATAAACATTCTTAAGTCTAAAGTTTTTCTTTTAAGAACCTCTTATTGAAAGGTTCTTCAGGGGGAACCAAAATATGTTTATATTCAACTGTTGTTCCTGCAAATCTCCTCGTCTTGTACAGCTTAGCGTTCTCCTGCTCGCTTGGCTAATTACCAGTTCAAACAGTGCAGGACACGAGGTTCTCCAGGACCAGGGATAGAAACTATGCTGTATCACCAGAAGGAGAGGAACGCCCTCTGCTGACCACAGCCATGAATTACAGAAATTCTAGAAAGAACTATTCAAGTTGTCTTTATTTGTCACGTATACATTACTGCACAGTGAAATTCTTTCTTCATATAGCCCATCCTTGAAGAGTTGGGGTCAGAGGGTTGAGGTGAGAGCGCTGGGTCAGATGGAGCAGAGTGGGTTGTGAGCCTTGCTCAAGGGCCCAACGGTGGCAGCTCAGTGGTGCTGGGGCTTGATCAACGACCCAGAGCCTTAACCACTTGAGCTACCACCACCACCATATCTCTCAGACCTGCTGCTGATGCTGGGTTGCTAGACTGCTCTAATGGATTTTAGCTGGTAGATTTAAGATAGAGATAGAGAGAACTAACTAATATTAATAGTATGGATTTATTCATTTTTAATCCTAAAAGAAAACACTACACTAAAACGTGAAATGCTGATTCTGGTGCCGAGTTCAGGTTCGGACATCAGAGAGGGACATTGTTATTGCTTACACATGTACAATGATGTTCAACAACCTTCAGGAATAAGGCTCAAGTTTTCCTTTAAGATTTAATAATGAAAGCGAGAGCAAGAGCTTCCTTTCTCACTCACCATGAGCAAAGGTTGATATCAAATTAATGAGAAATTGATGCACTCCTTAAAGATGGATTTCCAGAATATGCTGCACTTTACATAGTTATGCTGAGTTATGGCACAGACTTGGCACAGCTATGACTGAGGCTTTGGAAGCTGATCCGTTTGAGCAGAGAGTGAAGACGAGGATCTGAACAGACTAAAGCGCTGCTGCATCACTGTTTTAACGAAGCAACAGTGCAAATTTTGGACGCTAATTAGCACCATAGCAACATATCCATGTAGGATGTATTCCGAAGAATTCCCAGGATAATCCCGGGATCCAGTGTAACCAGGATGAAGAGGTTATGAATTAAAATTAAATATAAAAATTAAATTAAAATTTATATATATATAGATATATATATATATATATATATATATATATATATATATATATATATATATATATATATATATATATATAAAATATTTTAAGTGTTTGTGATAATTTGATGTGTCTCTGTATATTCATTTGTCCGTATGTCGAAGTAAATGTATTCCTGCACTCCATCTACAAGGACAACCGCATGGTAAAAACGCACAATCTGGCAACCACGTGCTCAGCCATGTGGAACTCCGTGTACTCAGCAGGCAGATTGGAACAAAACCACTAAACACAGTACAAAATTATTTATCAAAATACATCTCGTGATTTTTAAAAAATTTAATCGTTGTTTTTATCCCCCAAAACTCTGTGTGCAATGCCAAGCCATGCAGCACCAAGGAGTTTATTTACAAACGTCCTCTTTCCGAAGAAAAAGAAAAAGAAAAAGAAAAAGAAAAAGAAAAAGAAAAAAAGAAAGACAGCCAGGACAGAGCATCTCATTACTGCATTACAGAGATCACTTCGCCCGAGAGCTCGAGCCGCCACGAGCCTCCCGTGATGCATGACGCATCGGCTCGGTTTTGACATTCCGCGCGCACTGCTTAAGCGTTTCAGCCGCCAGGGGCTCGGGGGAATCAGTGAATCAGTGAATCGAGCAGTGAGTCGAGTGAGCGAAGTTGAGTTGATTCACTCCACCAACTGAACGAGTTTTTTTTTTCTCATGCAAAAGAACCCTGAGATGTGGGATAAACACCTTCAAGTACTAAAATAATGTCACGCTCTCAATTTACACTATATTGCCAAAAGTTTTCGGACGTCACAGGCACTGATGCTGGACGAGAAGGTCCGGCTCACAGTCTCCGCTCTAAATTTATCCCTCTGTGCAGGTCAGTCAAGTTCCTCCACACCCAACTCACTCATCCATGTCTTTATGGACCTTGCTTTGGTCACTGGTGTGCAGTCATGTTGGAACAGGAAGGGGTCATCCCCAAACTGTTCCCACAAAGAGCATGAAATCATCCAAAATGTCTTGGTATGAAGCTGAAGCATTAAGAGTTCCTTTCACTGGAACTAAGGGGCCGAGTCCAACCCCTGAAAAACAACACCTGAACTCAATGATTTGGAGGGGTGTCCCAAAACGTTTGGCAATATAGTGTATTTATCAAGAAACATATCCGTCAAAATATCACACAGAGGCTTTTGTATTACATTTATTACTTTATGTTGTTAATATGAGCTTGTGAGTTGTATTCCTTAAACGGAAGCTCCAATTAAAATGGCTGTTTATAATATTTTGAGCTCTGCTGTCTGAGACAAACAGCACATGCAACAAAAAATCTCTCAAGTAAACCTAGAAGCCCTTTGAGCTGTGTTTAGGAAAAGACATAGAACTGAGTTGTTCTGTTTTAGCTGAGGGGAGGAGCTAATTTCAGGGCCAGAAAAACAAACAAACAAACAGTTTTTGTCAACCTCTCTCTCACACACACACACACACACACAGTGAGAGAGAAACAGTATTAGCACTGTCATGTGTACTCATTAGCGTTTCTGCGCTAAACACCAGCCTCAACTCCATTCACACTCGCACACACATTATACACCAACAACACACATGCGCCTACACACAACCCACACATGTATATAAACATGTTCATAATCAAACACACACACACACGTGCACAAACACACAGACTGTGTACTTCCTATGTTGAGTTCACAGCTAGTTGGAGGACGTGTAAAGTAAACAGTCCACTGTGGGCACAAAATAACCTGGAATGACAGGAAGTGAGGTCATATTATTGATTCGCACAGAAATACATGAACACAGAGGAATTTCCTTTGTGAACCAGTTGGATGAAGAATGTGTGTGTGTGTGTGTGTGTGCGTGTGATAGAATCTGAAGCAGCTTAATCAAGCTGTTGTTAAAAGACACACAATGGTCCCAATAAGCATAGACTCGGGTGCAAAAGTTTGTACACCCCCCCACCCCCTGAACGTCTCTGTATTTCACCATTTACCTACACTTCACACTTCATATCTGTTTCACTGTAGAGACTTTATATTTTATTTTTTTTTTAGAGTTGCTTTAACCCAAGTCATAACATTAAATGTAACTACACCGATCAGGTATAACATTATGACCACCTGCCTAATATTGGTGTCGGTCCCCCTTTTGCTGCCAAAACAGCCCTGACCCGTCCTGCACTGTGTATTCCGACACCTTTCTATCAGAACCAGCATTAACTTCTTCAGCAATCTGAGCAACAGTCTGTTGGATCGGATCACTCCCCAGTGAGCCTTGACCGCCCATGACCCTGTCGCCGGTTCACCACTGTTCCTTCCTTGGAGCATTTTTAAGAGATACTGACCACTGCAGGCCGGGAACACCCCACAAGAGCTGCAGTTTTGGAGATGCTCTGATCCAGTCGTCTGTCCGCCACACTGTAAACCCGGATGAGTTGAATTTACTTTATATTTGAGGAAACCGGTTGCCTTAATAAAACTAAGTAATGTGTGCTCAAAAACTTGACGGGTTTAGCTGAGGACTTTCCTTGTCGATGCAGAAGTTTGACTGTATACACCCTTGTCAGCTACATCCTAAAACAGAAAGAAGGAGACAAGGAGAAGACATCATCATGCTAGTTAATACTTTGTTGTACACCAAAACGTATCTCCAACTGTATAATAAGGAAAAGAACCATACAATATAAACTACACCACAGTTCATTTAAAAAGGACAAAACCAGTCTTAAGTTGAATTAACCGTACATGGCACCATGTCTTAACCAGACACAACTCTAATAAAAATCATTTTCATGCTAATCAAGTTTGCTATAACCAGTCATATTTATGTGAACTGTTACTTCTAAGAACCTTAAAAGAAATAGACGGTTTCTCATGTAATTTGACTTGTTCATGGTTTAAAGGCAGCTAGTAAATAAAAACAATGAGTGTACATTCTTACTATTATTAATATCTAAACAATTAATAATACATTGGAATCAGAGGACAAGCTGCATCAAATCATGACCCTCTGAATCGTAATCGAACTCCGAGGCAAGGGAAGATTCACAGCCCTAAAAAAAGAGAACATTTTACAACAAGATAATCACTTACAGAGCAGGTCTTGGAAAATGCAGGAGGATCATCCCCTAAAATGATTGGCAGTCCCCGAAGACAAAGACATCTGATGGTTCAGAATTCTGAAAGAAAAAACATATTGTACAGCACAGTTTGCTTGAGATAAATGTATTAATGTGAGTGTATGAGTGTGTTTGCGTGTGTGTGTTTGTGTATGAGTGTGTGAGAGCGTGTGCTTAAGTATATGTACTGTGCGTCTGTATTTGAGTGAGTGGGTGTATGTGAGTGTGTATGAGGGCATGTTTGTGTGTATGTGTGTGTGTGTGTGTGGATGATAGTGTTTGTGTGTGAGAGTGTGTTTTTGAATGTATGTGCTGCGTGTGAGTTTAGCAAGACAGAAAATGAGAGGAACAGATATAGGAATGGAGAGAGCAAGAGAGGATTAAAAATAATAGGGAAGAGAGAAAAAAGGAAGAGAAGAGGTAAGGAAGGAGAGAGAGAGGAACTGAGATCTCACCTTTGTCTGATGTAAAAGCTTAGACAGAAGCTGGGCCTTTCTTCTTCCTGAAGATGTCCAACAGGCCTGAAGAGAAGCAGTCAAATAAGTCCCCTCTGAGATTTTTCCCTCTGTTGAACTCACAATAAACCTGAAACATAACCAATTACACAAAAACATAACCATTAAACACAAACCATGTATAAACCCATAGTCAAATAACCCCATATCACCACCAAATCTAGCATAACTACTATGCTTGAGCCTATAATGTTTAAATAATTGTGTCCTTTTTTCACAATTATGAGGGCAATACTTATACCTCCACAGCATCTCTGTGTGACCTGCAGAACAAAACAAGATAGTTTACAGTTATGGGCCTAAAT
>NC_080720.1:31208351-31265851 GCF_019097595.1 Hemibagrus wyckioides
GTGTGTGTGTGTGTGTGTTGGATGAAACTCTGCATTTAGAGTCAAAATACTGTTATGTTCAGAGTTGTGTGTTGAATATATTCCTAAAAAAAAGTACTAGGATATTTATTTGTCCTGCAGCCTCAGTGCTCTGCTACTGGTATATTATCCATGTGTGAAGGTTCTGAGTCAGATGAAAGATCCCTCACATTCCACTGCTGAGTGCTAAAAGATTCCCAGTGAGTCACGGCGCTCTGTCCTGCAGTGGAAAAACCCTCCTCTTATAGAGCACTAATACTGTATTAGAGCCTTAATACGGACACAGTGGACGACTTCCTTCTGTCCGTCCTGCTCACTGAATTAGTCGACCAAACAACAGTACACAAGAGCAAGCTAGCTGTAATTGACCTACAGGAATCAGTTAAATGTGCGGTCAGGGATTTCTTTATTTTGGGACACTTTATGATCATGAAATATGATGTGAAACATCGAGCTTCAAAGAAAGAAAGAAGTAAAAGCAACCATTGTGATTAACGTATCATTCAATGAAGAAAGCAGCACTTCTTGCATGTTTAAGAGTTCTGTGTTTTGGTAAAGATGACCCAGAGATGTGTTAGGACTCCTAGGACACCTTTTCAGTCCTGACCGCCGGTTATTATCATTCTGGAGTTTCAGAGATAGAGATGTTCTCTCCGTGTCCAAGTTTCCACCCACCTCCTGCACTTGGGTGTGAATGCACTGGTGTACACTAATCAGGCATAACATTATGGCCACCTGCTTAATACCATCTTGGTCCCCCTTTTGCTGCCTGTCCTGCACTGTGTATTCTGACATCTTTCTATCAGAACCAGCATTAACTTCTTCAGCAATTTGAGCAACAGTAGCTCGTCTGTTGGATCGTCTTTTTCTCCCCAATGACCCTTGACTGCCTATGACCCTGTCCCCGGTTGACCACTGTTCCTTCCTTGGCCCACTTTTGATAGATTAGCACTGTGATTAGCACGGCAAAGGCATTTTTTGTGTTATGATACCGAATGGACGATTGCTCATTTACTTACAATCAATTACTTACAGTGATTCATGTCTTCGTATTTTACTTCAATAGGACGTGAACTGCGGACGTTTCTGGACAAACACTGACACAAATATGGAGCAGGAAGATCTGATTGAAAAGGACCTGACCCTGAGCGTGCTGCTCCCAGAGGGTCATGAAAAAACAGTTACAGTGCATGGCAGGTGAGAGACAGAGAGAGAGAGTGGGTGAGAGGGAGAGTGAGTGAGTGAGAGTGAGATCGAGAGTGAGTGATTGACTGAGAGAGAGCGAAAGAGAGAGAAAGTGTGAGAGGGAAAGAGAGAGAAAGAGTGAGATTGTGTGAGAGAGAGAGAGAGAGAGAGAGAGAGAGATTGTGAGTGAGGGAAAGTGAGGGAAAGAGTGAGATTGTGTGAGAGAGAGAGAGAGAGAGAGAGAGAGAGATTGTGAGTGAGGGAAAGTGAGGGAAAGAGTGAGATTGTGTGAGAGAGAGATTGTGAGTGAGGGAAAGAGTGAGATTGTGTGAGAGAGAGAGAGAGATCGTGAGTGAGAGAGAGAGAGAGAGAGAGAGAGAGAGAGTGTGTGTGTGAGAAAAAGAAACTGAGAAAGAGAGAGCGTGAGAGAGGGAAAAGCTAAAGAATGTGTTAATAAATTTAATGTGTAACTCTGGTGGAATGCAGACACCATGGGATAATGTGTGTGTGTGTGTGTGTGTTTGTCTACAGTAAACCAGTGATGGACGTACTGGTCATCCTGTGTGCTCGGTACCACTTGAACCCCTCAGACCATGTGATCGAGCTTTTTTCCATGAACCACAACAAGCTGAAATTCAAGCCCAGCTCTCTGATTGGCTCTCTGGAAGCTGAGCTCGTTGTGCTGAAACCTAAACGCAGTGACATCAGAAAAGCCCCCAACATGCCTGTGGTAAGCTGGGGCCAATCAAAACAATGTTTCCTGATCACTCACACCAGTTTCCATGGATACCACTGCGCTATAGAGTTCTCAATCCTGATTGGCCTAAATGATCGCCCAACTTATAATACGTTATCACTGTGTTTATGGCTGATTATGTTCCTATGACATCACAACTCGCTGTGTTTTACAACTCCCAGGCTACAGTGCGTCTGTTGATCAACTACAGGAAGTCCCATAAGGCCGTAGTGCGAGTCAGTCCCAGGGTTCCTCTGGCGGAGTTAATGCCGACTGTGTGTGAGAAGTGTGAGATGGACCCGAAAAACACTGTGCTGTTGAGAGACAGCCAATCGGAAGAGCCGCTGGATCTGACGAAAACGCTCAACGACTACGGCATCAGAGACGTGTATGCGAAAGGTAAAATTATGTTCTTCTAGAGAGGTTTGCATTTCCAGACCGATCGGGCATAACATTATGACCAGTGAAGTGAATAAGTCTGATGATCTCCTCATCATGGCACCTGTTAGTGGGTGGGATATATTAGGCAGCAAGTCAACATTCTGTCCTCAAAGTTGATCTGTTAGAAGCAGGAAAAATGGACAAGCGTAAGGATTTGAGAGTTTGACGAAATTGTGATGGCGCATAAACTACTGGATCAGAGCATCTCCAAAACTGCAGCTCTTGTGGTGGTGTTCCCGGTGGTCAGTATCTATTCATAGTATCCTTTAAGTTGTAAGGTGGTGCCCATGGAGGATCTGCTGCTAACATCTTGGTGCCAGATACCACAGCACACCTTCAGGGATCTAGTAGAGTCCATGCCTCGAAGGGTCAGGGCTGTTTTGGCAGCAAAAGTGGGACTGACACAATATTCAGCAGGTGGTCATAATGTTACGCCTGATCGGTGTATATACACATCAGAGCCATGTCTGTTTTCTGTTTCACTTTGCTGAAGTAAAAAGTGCAAATTTTCTATTTTAAACGGTTCTTGTGATTACGGCACCTGTTGAGCCTCTAAAGCGATGAGGAAACCTGTTTTTGAGGCTCGTTTGCTTGTGTGAAAACAACAACAAAAGAAAATGTTGCACAAGCAATCTGCTTTGCTAATCAAATGTTAGCAAAACATGATGTTTTTAAGAGTGCTAGACTAGTTATACACTGAAGCTAGAATTTGACCAATGAGTAGTTTTCAGTAATCGGTGAAAATCTATAATGTGAAGAAAAAAAAAACCTCTGGAGGAGGAACTTGAACAGGTTTTTGGTCAGGTTTCTATAGGAGGAAAGTTCTAGTAGCCTTAGCTGTGAGTAGCCTTGAGCTCAGAGATTCATCACGTTGGTATTGTTGGTATTATTATTGGTATAAGTGACATTTTTATCCTTTCACAGCTGTTTCAGGTTCTCCAAATGACCCAGCAGCACTGACTCAGAAAGGTACTGATACACACCGAGGTCCTGATTTAAAAGTGTGTGTGCGTGTGTGAGAATCTGTTAAGTTTAACTTGATGCATAAACCCATCAGCCATAACATTATGACCACCTGCCTAATATTGTGTCGGTCCCACTTTTGCTGCTAAAACAGCCCTGACCCGTCGAAGCATGGACTCTGCTAGATCCCTGAAGGTGTGCTGTGGTATCTGGCACCATGATGTTAGCAGCAGATCTTTTAAGTCGTCCATGGAGGCCCCACCTCGCAACTTAGAAGACTTAAAGGATACTTTTGATAGATACTGACCACTGCAGACACCCCACAAGAGCTGCAGTTTTGGAGATGCTCTGATCCAGTCATCTATCCTCCATCACAATTTGGCCCTTTGGTCAAATTCGCTCAAATCCTTACGCTTGTCCAGTTTTCCTGCTTCTAACACATCAACTCTGAGGACAAAATGTTGACTTGCTGCCTAATATATCCCACCCACTAACAGGTGCCATGATGAGGAGATCATCAGACTTATTCACATCACCTCTCACTGGTCATAATGTTATGGCCGATCAGTGTATATTTTATATTAATAGAGCAGGATGGATATATTAACTCGAACCCTCACTCACTGAGTTCTAATAATGCCATTATTAAATATAATTTGCTAAAACTGTGACTTCACATTCCCAACACCAACAAAAAACGTCTCCCTCAGAGTTTTCATATTTCTTTTATAATCAATTGTGACAAGCACTTGGAGCATCTCCGAGAGCGGAAATGGGTTTGATATCAACATTTACTTTGAAGATACAAACATTTGTGTGAGACGAAATAACCATTTTTAGTTTTTATGGGACTTTTCTATAAATATATTGCCCCTAGTAGGCTTGGGGAAAAAACAGAAATACACTTAAAGTCCTGAGTGTCGTCTTTCATATGAGCTTCATATTAACCTCCACTGTGGAGTGAGACGCATTCAATCAACATGGACACAACCAAACAGGAGGAGAGTCCATTTATTTTGGCCTCTGGGAAAAACAGTTAAGTAGTTTATCCTGAAAGTCGCCGTTTCCAGTCTTGTAGTGTTTGAGCGATGTGTTTTTCTTTTCTTTGTGTGTGCAGACTGTAAGAAGGAGAAACTGCTGACGCAGGAGAAAGTCCTCGGAGAGAAAGAGAACCGAGGATTACTCGGCTTGTTTAGGAGAAGCAAGAAATCTGCCGAAGAGGTCCGTAAGATCTCGCCGTCTCCTTAAAACGATCAAGATTAGCTTTAATATCGTGGCTCGGCAAGAACCGTGATGAATTATTAAACCACCTCACGTGCAGATCTACTGCCTGCTAGGAACCACCTGATCGTCTTGCTTCCTTAATTATTCAAACAAACATGAAAAGCAGAAGTTCCTTTGGGCATTACTGTATCTGCTTCAGACATCTAATTAGCTTTTGCTACTTCCTGTTTCCTGTTCCACCCTGACTTTTTTTTTCTTTTTAAATCTGCCTCATTTCCCTATCAACAATAGACTCCCACCAACACCGACCCCATCAGCGCCACCGCCTCTCTGGTGCTGAAAGATCAGCATGCAATCAACACGCACTGTTCCGAAACAAACTCCGCCTCCGAAATGCCCAAGAAGAGACGTGCGCCTCAGCCTCCCAGCATGCTCGGCTCCCAGAGCGTCTCTGCCGAACCGAACTCTGGTCGACAGGCCGCTCTGCCGTCCACCCATAACGAAAAAGAGGTGTGTAGACGTGAAGAGAAGTGTACAATGATGATAGAAAGCATGTTAGCATAGTTTGCTAGCTTCCTTAAATCCTTTCTGATAAAGGAATCTTCTGGTGCTGGGATCTCAAAGATGGAAAAAAAATGGAGCAGGGTGGGCTGGGGGCCTTGCTCAAGGGCCTAACTTGGTGGTGGTGGGGTTTGAACCCTGATCTTCTGGGTCAGTTACCCAGAGCCTTAACCACTTGAGCTAACACCACCCTCTTCTGCAGAGTTGCTAATGATTTTTGAAGCCACAAATGCATCTTGAACATTTGTGTGTGTGTGTGTGTGTGTGTGTGTGTGTGTGTGTGTTCAGGGTGTGCTGAGTCGCGTCTCATCCACCGAATCATCTCTCAAGCAGAATAAACGCAGAGCTCCGCCCCCTCCGTGCACAAGCCCCTCCCTGGCTAATAAAGGTACACCATTTTTGTCATACACAAGTACACAATACGTATATATATATATATATATATATATATATATATATATATATATATATATATATATAATGACGAGATGACGGAAACAGAAGGCACTCTACATTCTCCAGGACGACGTGTTCAGTAAGTGCTGGCTTTGCCTCTGTGCTTGTGTGCAGACACGGACCTGCCAGGAGGGGGCGCTTAGGAGACGTCACGGCTCCATCACTGTTGCTTCTGTCTTAATGTCCAGCTCACTGGTGAAGGGCAGATCTCCTCCTCCTCCTCTTTTTCTGCCTCTGTGTCTCTTTATGTCCACGTCCTCACCTTTCTGTCCTGTATGTGTGTCATGTTATTGTTCCTGTGCTCACTCTTTGTGCCTCTTGTGTATCAGGGAAGCTGATCCTGGATCAGTCCTGTCTGTCTCACTCCATTTATTATCAAAGAAGGACAATAAGTAGGCGTAGCTGGTCAGTGCTGTTCCTGCTGGAGCTGTTGGACGCGTCACGTCGTCTTATCTAATTTTAACACTCAGAATTTTTAATGGATCTTACAGTAAATGAGAGAATTATAATTTTTTGTCATAAACACATACTGATATCTAACATGCTAATATTAATATTTTTAGAATTTTGGGCCCTTGAGATCTTTTTTCTTCCTTATAGTTTCGATCATACTGTAGGCTTAAAGATGAAAGAAGAGTTGTAGATTTACTGCTTTTACTTCATCAGAACGAAACATCAGAGCTTTAACCTCAGGTCTTACGTGAAAACAACTAGAACCAGTGCCTTGGGGACGCCTTCTGAATATCAGCGTCTTTCTTTAAGCAGTTCATCAGTAACAGAAGCAATTAAGCCGTGACGTGCATCTGTCTGGCCGATTATTGGCGTTTTGCTTTAATTAAATATCGATCGATGCTCTGTTCTGGTCCGATTTCACCTTGTCGTCGTAACCTTTTCACTTTTTACTTCAAAACAGGGCCGTGTTGTAATTAATAATTAATAAATAATCATTATTTATCTGATTTTTCTGTCCTGTGTTGAATATTTCTGTACTGTTCGCTAGCTCTCTGCCTTGTTGTGATCGTTTGTTTCTTTTTATTTCTTTTCTTACTTTTTTTTTACAACATCTGTCGCTTTTGTGTGCGCCGTGTCTGATTTAACATCGATAAAACATGGAAATATTAATAAAAAATAAAATAAAGAAATGATTGTGTTCGGTTTATGATGTGTATTTGATGCAATGGGTCATATGTTTTATTTTATTGTGTGTGTGTGTGTGTGTGTGTGTGTGTGTGTGTGTGTGTGAAGAGAAAGAGGTTCATAAGGACAAAGTCATGTGTTCTTTCTCATCAGAAAGGTTGTCCATTTTAGAGAACGATGAAGAGGACGACTCGGCTGAAGCCGTTTTCAAGCAATCCAGCCATTTTAAACCGAACCGCTCGTCCATCCGATGGTCCCCTTTAATGACCGAGGTGGTGTCTGAATTGACCGACCGGATTAAATCCATGGAGCAGAAAGACGCCTCATTCGATTGGTATTTATTTCTCAGCAATTCTCAGAACCTTTTGGTTCATGGTGCAGGAATTTGACTCCATATTTAAGACTCTCATGATATTTTAGGAGATGATTTGATTGAGAGTGAGATGTTTAAGTCTTGAATCTTGAGATGCTTTTCCTGACCGGACTTTGACCTGTTTTTAAGGCTTCCAGATAAATAATTTTGGATGTTAGTTTGGGAAAATTGTGATCAATCCACCGAATTTGGTATAGCATCAAAATTTAGATCTCCACTGGAGAGAATGTTCAATAAATGTAATGTTCGCTTGACCATCAGCCAGTGATCTTTGTGCTGTGAACCTCTCTCTATCTTTATTTTTGTCACTGATCCTCCCCTTCATCATCATCATCTCTCTTTAGGTCCGTCATACCTTCACATCCAGCACCGAACCTTCCTCCGGTGTCTGGATCTGTGGTGGACGCTGATCCAGCGCTGCCCCCTGGCTGTGAGCTGCCGCGAAACGGCTCTCGGAGAGACGGCGTCAACACCTTCACCGTGGTGCCCCAGAAAAGGCCGCAAAGCACCAGACAATACGAGTTTCTCCTGACCATGAAGAATGCGACGGTTAACGGAGATGCAGGAGAACATCTGGAGGAAAGGGTTTCAGAATCCAGAGAGACTGAGAAGATGGAGACGAGTAGCAAGGAGACGGTGATGCTCGAAAAAACAGATGATGAATTTGAGAATGTAGTGGAGACAAATCAAGAACCGGGTATCACAGAAGGGTTTGGGAAATTACATCTGAACATTGATGTAGAGGAACACCTGGCAGAGGAAAATCTCACAAAGGAACATCTCACAAGGGAACATCTCACAAAGAAGCATCTTGCAGAGGAACATCTCACAAAGGAACATCTTCCTGAAGAACATCTCGCAAAGGAACATCTCATAGAGGAACAACAACTAAAGGAACATCTTGCAGAGAAACATCTCGCAGAGGAAAAGCTCGCAAAGGAACATCTCACAAGGGAGCATCTTGCAAAGGAACATCTCACAAGGGAACATCTTACAAAGAAGCATCTTGCAAAGGAATATCTTGCAGAGAAACATCTCCCTGAAGAACATCTCACAAAGGAACATCTTGCAGAGAAACATCTCCCTGAAGAACATCTCCCAAAGGAACATCTTGAAAAGGAACATCTTGCAGAGAAACATCTTCCTGAAGAACATCTCGCAAAGGAACATCTTGCAAAGGAACATCTCGCAGAGAAACATCTCCTAGAGGAACATCTCACAAAGAAGCATCTCGCAAAGGAAAATCTCATAGAGGAACAACTCACAAAGGAACATCTCATAGAGGAACAACTCACAAAGGAACATCTCATAGAGGAACAACTCACAAAGGAACATCTTGCAAGGGCACCTCTCACAAAGAAGCATCTTGCAAAGGAACATCTCGCAGAGAAACAACTCGCAGAGGAACATCTCTCGGAGAAACATCTCGCAAAGGAACATCCCCAAGATGAACATTCCGCAAAGGAACATCTCATAGAGGAACAACTCGCAAAGAAACATCTCCAAGATGAACATCCCGCAGAGAAACATCTCTCAGAGGACAGAGATGGGATGGAAGATCAAGACGAGAGAGACTGGATAAAGGAGTATGCAAAAAGAAGAAGAATATTTCTAAGCGATTATGATTATGGGAGAGAAACAAAATTAAAGACATCTAGAAAGGCATTTTATGAAGAAATGCTGGATGATGTTCCTCCACATCCATCACAGCTTTCTGTCTGCTGGGAAGAAGAAGAAGAAGAAGAACCTGAGACACCAGAGGAAACTGAAGGTTTGGGAACAGAGGAAACTGAGGAAGACGAATCCAAAGCAAACCCTTTCACTCTCCAAAACCCAAATCCATCTACATCTGAAGAACCCTACTTCGATGTAAACCTTTCCTCTAACCTCCACTCCTCCAACTCCACACCTTTCACAAGCTCTTCTCAATCCAATCCTCAGGATCACCAACCCACTTCACTTTGGTCTGCATTGCCCCATGGCTCAAAATCTAAACTCGAACCGAGCTTTAAGCGTTCTTCTCCAAACTCGCCATCTCTCTTTTCTTTGGCTGTCTCCCAGAGAGTTCAGAGTCTTGGGAATGCCTTCAGTCCTTCAATTCCATCTACAAGAACCATCAGCTCTCCAACTCCACATCCTCAAAGAGTCGGTTCTCAACACACTTCCTCTCAAAAGCTCTATTTCCAAAGTCTGATCTCGGAAGAAATCGTTTCTAAGTTTCCAGGGTCTCTAGATCCCTGTGGCGAAGCTCCGCCCACTTCTACAGCTCCGCCCACTGTCATTATTACAACTCAGGCTAGGAGGCAAGCCTGGAGTTCCTTTTCACGCACACAGTAAGTACGTGTTTAATTTTTTTTTTACAGAGTTATCTGGAAATAACTGAAGATCTAAATACATTTAAGAGGGAAAAATATGATATGACTCTTCAGTGGATAATTTTAAAGATTAGAATTTGGCTCGTTAACTAGAATGAATCATTTGTATCCCAAGATTGTGACGATCCTTCCCAGAGAAATGGATTCACAAAAAACAGATTTGTGATGTCATCAGAATAGTCTCATCCAACTGATTTAAACCAATCAGGAGCTGATATGCAAATGACCAGAAATGGCTCTAATGCCGAGTTTGCATGTTCTGTGTGGGTTTACTCCGGGTACTCCGGTTTCCTCCCACAGTCCAAAAACATGTACATTAGGTTGATTGGTAATTCTAAATTACCCATAGGAGTGTGTGTGTGTGTGTGTGTGTGTGTGTGTGTGTGTGTGTGTGTGTGTGGGGCTGTCTGTCTATATGTGCACAACAGTGACTGAATGCTAACCCAGATAGTCATGCAGTGTGAACACAGCCTCGACTGAATGCTCCCCTGGATAGTTGTCCAGTGTGGACACAGCAGCGACTGAATGCTAACCCAGATAGTCATGCAGCGTGAAAACAACTGTGATCCGACTGCTTTAAAAATCATGCAGTGTGAACTTGGCATACGCTAGCTTAATGCTGACTAGCATCTGTGAATAACAAACGTTTAGGTGTTAGCATTAGATACAGTAAATTGCAATAATGTTTCACAAAAGCAGTTAGCATGATCTGTAAAGGAAAGAGCGTTAAACGTTCAACATTTGGACCTTTTTTTGCAGCTGAAAGTGTTTCTAAGCCTTTTATTAATCTATTTTTAGTTTAATTCTCTAGTAACAGCTTGCACCAGGGGCATTTCGGGGGTTTCATGGTAACGTGACTAGCTGTGTATTTTGTCTCGTTCGTTTCAAAAGAGGGAAAAAACAAGAGCTGGTGAGAGAATGACTGTTTATAGCTGCTATAACATAAAGCAATAACAGGAACTAACTTTTTACACAGATGTAAAATGCTGAATATGATAAGACTAAAACAGTTCTGTTCTAAAACAGCACACTTGTCGTGTTTTATTCCTTCCTCGTGCGTGTTCGGAGGAATAGCATACAGAGTGACATGTCACACTCATAATATTGTCTGCTTGACTTTCTGTCCTGTATATACAAGTGGTTTCTTCCTTCCTGGAAGTGTCTGGAAGTGCGTTTGTGTGTGTTTATATGAGGAGGAAGCTCCACCTTTGAGGCAGTGCATATCCTGTATAGCTGCGTTTAGAGTCAATATCCTGAGTGTGTGTGTGTGTGTGTGTGTGTGTGCGCGTGTGTGCCTGCATACAGCAGAGAACATTAACAATAATGGGATATCATCAGGGGCAGTACGGTGGCTCAGTGGTTAGCACTGTTGCCTCACAGCAAGAAGGTCCTGGGTTCGAACAGGCAGGGAGCCTTTCTGGGTGGAGTTTGCATGTTCTCCCCGTGCCTGCGTGGGTTTACTCCGGGTACTCCGGTTTCCTCCCACAGTCAAAAAACATGTACATTAGGTTGATTGGTAATTCTAAACTGCCCATAGGAGTAAGTGTGTGTGTGTGGTTGTCTGTCTATATGTGTGGCCCTGTGATGGACTGGTGACCTGTCCAGGGTGTACCCGTGCCTTTCACCCAATATGTGCTGGGATAGGCTCCAGCAGATCCCCGTGACCCTAATTAGGAATAAAGCGGGTATAGAGGATGGATGGATGGATGGATATCATCATCCTATGTGCTTTAGAGTTGGAGTATTTCTAGTGTCACATGTACAGCGACTGTGAAATAATGTATGTGTGAAATGTGTATAATAAATTTTTATAGGAAAATAATCAACAACTGGCTTGTTTGATTATTTTCCTAAAACTGCATGTCACAAACTGTTCTATTCCTCTTGCACCACACTGTACTTCATAAAAGTGCCTGAAAGCTAAAACAATACAGCGTCTTCTCATCACTCTGCATCACAGAAACTCTAGATTTGATGATTTACTGATGAATTACTTCAGGATCCGACGTTTAAAACTTCTGCTTAAATGATAAATATTACTGAAATATAATGTTGGATATTGTTATATATTTGTCACTTTGGTGTTTGTGTGTCCACAGGTTGAAGAATTTGGAGCAAGTATAAATATCCGGGTTCGAATGAAGCATCACATTCTGTTGTTTTTTCTTTTTTTAATTTTTCTTTTTTATTTTTTATATTAAGCCCTATTCTTTATCTAATCTTATTAGAGTACTAAAATCATTTAAAAGCAATTAGGAATCGACGTAGTGATGTTTTTGCTTTGTATGTGAATTAAAAATTCCAAGCATCTGATTTTGTGTCGTTCTTGATGTATTTTAAGCCGTGCTACAGATACACACTTATAAAGGGAAAAAAAACGATTCACATACCAGGATTCAGTCCAATTTTCTCTCTCTCTCTCCTGTGCTTATGGTTTATAAAAATAGCCGAAGGATAGACTCGGGCGTACCCCCTGCGCTGTATTTGAATTTTAAATGAAAATAATGTAAGTTGAGTTCTAGAGCACAGGCAAGTCTCTTTTTTCTCTCTCTCTCTTTCTTTCTTTCTTTCTTTCTTTCCTTTTTTGCCTCTAAGCGAGATTCAGTAATGTGTTTGGTTTCTATGCAGCAAAACATGTTTTCTCTCCAAAATGCCCCAAGGCCCAAAACCCTTTCTCCATGTTTTATAAATAAGAAAACTACAGTAGAAATAAAAGCTCAGGTTGCTATCTTGAGCTGTTAATGATGGTATGCGAGCGGTATAGCAATACTTAAACTCAGCGAAGAAGATTCCAAGCATGAGGAAGATGATTTCATCCACAAGAATGAACCAGACACGTCTCCCCGAAACGGCTGCAAAAGTTTCACTCTCTACATATAAATGTTTCACAGATCCTTTCTGTTTTATTTGGTGTTATTACTTACGTCACGTATTTACGAGGAATAACAGAGATCACTTCCGTTTATATTAGATTTAGAGTAGTTCATTTATCTCCACCAACGCGAATGTGTGTATGCTTGATAACTGATATCCAGGGTGTATTCCTGTCTCGTTACCCGAATAGTCTCCGGATCCACCCTCCTGACCAGGATTAATAAAAATCCACACAGGAGGCTGAACCTCAATTTCAGAAATAGCTATAAAACTGGCCAGAAATCTCAGCTATTTTGTAGAATTTATGTATTTGAGACAATTTTGTCCCTGCCTCCATTTTGTCCCAGGCTCTCCAGCGTGATCTGTTTCATGTGACATCATCAGCAATGATCTTTACAGTACTGTTTAATAACTCACAGGACCCAAATATTTATAAAGTGTTCACTAAAGTGTCCGAGTGGGCTTCTGTGAGTAAATAAACGCCAAAGAAAACATCCCTCAACTCAAGAGGTCCTTCAAATTCAGCTAATGGCGCCAAAACAACATGGCCGTCCACGCTAGGAGCAGTGAACAACTCCTTTCCTTTAAATGTTTTTTCTAAACTGTATATACTGTATAAAGCATTTGCTTTAGCTATACAGATATAATTGCTTGTTAAATCTATAACAATGTTCACTGATTTGAGGCGGCAAATACACATCACTCGTCACAGTTAGCTGACTAGCACTTTGCTAGCAAAGACGAGCCTGGTGGAGGCGTCCATTTTGTTTGTAGCTCAGTGGCACTGAGATTAAAACAAAAAACAGCCTAATTTCTAGTTAGCTGATTGTTCCCTAATTGATGCTTGATGTGCAAAACATTAACAAAACCATGATTTTATTATTGTTTACTGAGTAATTGTCCGGCTACCTGCAAACTATTGAACAGTATTGTGTTATCGAAGTGCGTAGCTTTTATTTCTACCCTGTTTCTTCCTGAGAAAACTTCTGTCTGACCTGTTTATGTTTGAATATATTTGTTTGGTTATTAGTGACCACTAGGTGGCAGCATTGGTCCAGCTCAGACATTTTGCACCGAGGCCTACTGGTTGAAAATTAGAGCCCAGGTTTCATTACATTTTACAATTCATTGTGCACTTTCCTTCATAACTTTCATGAAATACAGGTCCTCGTTTGCCTTCTGGGTGAATCCTGCAGTACATTCTGCTCTTAAAGGGCAAGGACTTAGTCAGCAAACTTCACTTGAGTGCCGTGAACATGGCGGACGGGACTTCCGTCGCTCACGTTTACATGCAAATGTTAATCTGTGTAGTTTACACAAATTCACGCGTACACAAACCCGAGACGTACGGCACGAAACGCCGGAACCGAAAAGGTGCTATCTGTGCCTGGCTTGGTGTAGTATTGTTTGTGCCTTCTCATTTTTATTCACCGTTGTATACAAATCGTTTGATTTTTTTTTTTCTCTCCTGCTTTTCCTGCCGCTCTGTCAAGAATAGAAAACATATTCAGTCTCAGGATAACACAAAACATATTCATGGAGCAAAGAGTAAAAAAAAAAGGGAAAGACGATCAATAAATGACCTCAAGCACAGAGAGAGAAAGAGAGACAGAGAGACAGGGATCTGACATTGCCAGAGGACTTGTACAAAATCATGAATCAATGCAGGAGCGACCTTTTTATCCTTAGCTGAAGTTCTCCACCATATCCAGTTATTAATATATTTGTAAACTTGTGCGAGTGTGTGTGTGTGTGTGTGTGTGTATGTGTGTGTGTGAGAGCGAGAGAGAATTATTGTATTTCAGTATCCCAGTAGTTCTGTCATCGAGACCCGGTGTCTGAGTGAAGACGACTTGTGTGGTGAGTCTAATCCAAATAAACCTAATTAACAGAAAACACACACGACCTCCATGTGTGACATTTACACTCATGCTCTTTTTTTTCCTCCCCGACACTTCACTTAATGTTAATTATGAATGTTGACGCAGCGCTTTTTGATTTTTCCAGGCACACAATTTCATTTATTCACTTTATTTTTCACATGGTTCCAGATCTGATTCATTTGAATTTGATTCATTTGCATTTTCACGCGATTCATTTGACCCTTCTGATACCAAAACCTCCACGGAAACCTTCTCTACCACCGGCGACGTCCGCCATTTGGTGATATCGTGTATTCGGGAAGAAGAAGGACGTGATTCATTTGTCCCATCTGATTCTACACACCCATGATCCTCAGAAATGGTGATCCTCAGACACGGCCATTTAGAACGTCTTTCATATTTTATCGTTCTGTTTTTAAGCTTGAACTGGTGATGATAGGAGGCAAGAGAAAAATTGCGTTTTCATACCTAAAAGAAAATGCAAAATCTCTGTTCTAACAGGAATTTCTTCCGGTAAATCAGTCAGGAACACACACACGGCACACACGTCTATCACTGCTCATGGTATAATAGAGTCATAGCGTTTTTTCCATAAAAATGATCAAATCGGTCGAGAGTGAAATCTCACAGGATGCACCTGTAATTAAACAGAGGTTACAGATTAGCGCTCTGTTAATGAGCAGGTTTAGGATGGGCTAAGTACACCACGAAGCTGTGAAGATTTCGGTATATGACGATAATGGCGCTCACACAGACAGGCTGATGTGGTGTGATCTAATGTGTGCCACTCAGGACAAAATGGCTTATACAATTATTGACAGTATCCCATCTGCTGCTATGCATAATTTGGAAACGCCCTCAACTCAGAAAGGGACAACTTTACGACCAGATATCTATCGGGTGGTGGCTCATCCTCTTCAGGGCAGTGTTTAGGAAGCAACCCAAATCTCCAGACTCACACTGCAGAAAGGTAGAAGATGAACATATGCTGTGTGATGGGGGGGGGGAAATGTGATGTAATAATGCCACAGAGTGTGTGAGAGTGCAAGGAAGTGAGTGTGTTAGGTGTACCTAATAAACTGGCAACCATCATGCAACTAAGAACCTTTAATCCTTCCTTTTTATCAATTCAACAATCGTTTCTTTTGATCCATCCGTCTTCACTGCTCCTTTTCTCGCCCTCTTGAGCACACACACACACACGCACATATCCAAAGACAAGAGGCTAAAAAATATTCAAAAACACACTGACGATGTTGAAAAGCCCTGATGCGCTTGGAAGACATGACTCTCTGACCTGGTGTGAATATTTATCACAGTGTGATGCAGTGAACTGTGCTGTGTGTCAGGAATCAAAAACCTACCGCAGAATAAAAAAACATTAAAGGTGCAGTGTGTCATTTTCCAACGTTTCCATCTGCAATAACGATAGAAAAGAAAAATACCGTCACAATGCTGGCATGCAGCGAGCGCCGCCTCATACTTTTTAATGCTGTTCGCAGCTGTACTTGACATGGTGCTGTCTAAATGGACAGGAAGTTTAAAAAAAAAAAACAACAGGAAATGAGATGAGGTGGAAGAGAGGAAGCAGGAAAGTGCTACATGGTGAAGATAATGAAGAATGAAAATGGCTGACTACACCTTTAATTTTAGGGGACGGGTCAGACTTCATGGCTTCTCTCGCAACTTTATTCGGCTTCAGAAGAACAGAATAAAAAAAAACCCTCGCTCATTAGAATTCATAAAAATCAGGTAGAAAATGGATTTATTGAGACGTGTGTAAATGAAAGCCATGTGTTTGGACACTTACTTCTCCCTGGAACATCCGCTTTAAAAAGGGTGTGTGTGTGTGTGTGTGTGAGAGAGAGAGAGAGGGGGGGGGGCAGGCCCTCAGATACACTACACACCCTGAGAGAGAGAGAGAGAGAGAGAGAGAGAGAGAGGCCCTCAGATACACTACACACCCTGAGAGAGAGAGAGAGAGAGAGAGAGAGAGAGAGAGAGAGAGAGAGAAAAGAGAGAGGCCCTCAGATACACTACACACCCTGAGAGAGAGAGAGAGAGAGAGAGAGAGAGAGAGAAAAGAGAGAGGCCCTCAGATACACTACACACCCTGAGAGAGAGAGAGAGAGAGAGAAAAGAGAGAGAGGCCCTCAGATACACTACACACCCTGAGAGAGAGAGAGAGAGAGAGAGAGAGAGAGAGAAAAGAGAGAGGCCCTCAGATACACTACACACCCTGAGAGAGAGAGAGAGAGAGAGAGAGAGAGAGAGAAAAGAGAGAGGCCCTCAGATACACTACACACCCTGAGAGAGAGAGAGAGAGAGAGAAAAGAGAGAGAGGCCCTCAGATACACTACACACCCTGAGAGAGAGAGAGAGAGAGAGAGAGAGAGAGAGAAAAGAGAGAGAGGCCCTCAGATACACTACACACCCTGAGAGAGAGAGAGAGAGAGAGAGAGAGAGAGAAGAGAGAGGCCCTCAGATACACTACACACCCTGAGAGAGAGAGAGAGAGAGAGAGAGAGAGACTGACATGCTCGTGTTTAATATGCTTCTTGTGGTCAGTCTTGTGAGACGGCGGCGGCGGTGGTTTCAGTTGGTGAGGGAAACGGCTGACTTCCTCCTGGCGGACCGGTGGCTTCTTCACCTCGCGCTCATCAGTATTCCGCCGCTGTGGCCTTGCGCTCCTTCCTGGCGGCCACCGCGGCCATATCAGCCTCGGCGTGCTCTCTCTCTCTCTCTCTCTCTCTCTCTCTCACTTTTTCGCCGCGCGACACGACACGTAGAGGCACACACATGCACGCGCCCCGGCGAGAACGAAACGGCGCACCGCACGCGCTCCTGAATACCGCCGAAGCCCTAATTAACAATCCGAGCCGAGGCTCATTTGCATGGCGGCTTTGAGCTGAAGTTGTCAGACAAAAATCCGCTCTTTCATCCCACGTTTGTTGTGTATCACCTACAGTCAGTTACCATGAATACAGCGCAAAAGTATATAAATATAGATGTGTATATATAAACAAAATTAAAGATATATATATTTCCCCCCCTTAACTAAAAGTAATAGTTTTACACACTCTACACCTACCTGACCTTTCCATCGTCCCAAAAATGTCAGTTAGTCTTTTTAGCCTCTCTTTAACATCGCCTGCACGAGCTTCTGACATTTCCTCTGATGCTAACCTGAGGGTAGAGGTGGAGGAAGTGAGGAGTGCCTCTTGTCATGTACACACTGCTGTGGAGCTTTTAGAAAGATTGCAAGAATTCAGAATGAGGGATCACTAGGAAAAGGGTAGAAATATTTATAGAGTCAAAGCCTCACATTCGACATCCTCTTCAGTAAGAGCTTCATCCTGGTCAGAGGATCCCGAGCCTAGATCCTGGGAATACCGGGTGCAAACCTGGAATACAGCAGGGATGGGATAACCCTCACACTTAGGCGTAATTTAGAGACACTCTGCATCAGTCCCTCCAGGAGATTTTATGTCAATGTTGTGGCTAAAAATGGTTGATTTTCCTGTCCTGTGATCAATACTTGTGATGCAACTTGCGAGGTTTTGGTTGTTTTCACGGAAAAGTACCTCAAATTAGTAAAATTGCTAGGACTTCTTTTAAACTCCTAGCAGTAAACGTATGTAATTGTGTATGTGAATCACGAGAGTTGGCTGAATGTGTGTCGTGAAGACGTCTCACAAACTGTCACATCCAAAATCTTTGGAAATCTGTAGAGGATCCAAGTAACACACAATATGAAAGCTTCACAACTTGCTTTCCTAATTAGGGTCACGGGGAACTGCTGGAGCCTATCCCAGTCCACATTGGGTGAAAGGCAGGGGTACACCCTGGACAGGTCACCAGTCCATCACAGGGCCACATATATAGACAGACAACCACACACACTCACTCCTATGGGCAATTTAGAATTGCCAATCAACCTAATGTACATGTTTTTGAGCTGTGGGAGGAAACCGGAGAACCCCCATGTGGGCAACGTGCAAACTCCACACAGAAAAGCCCCTTCCTGTTCGAACCCGGGACCTTCTTGCTGTGAGGCAGCAGTGCTAACCACTGAGCCACCGCACAAACAGTATTTATAATTAAAAACAATTTGAAATGTCAAGCAGATATAGATTAACTCCTTTATTCCACCCTTTCTCTCCCACCGTTTTGTTCCCGTTGCCCCCTGACACCTTCTTCATTTTAGCTCACCACTGCACAGAAATATTCCTGATTTATGCTAAACACGGATCTCTCATGCAAAGCAGTGAAGAGAGAGAGAGAGAGAGAGAGAGAGAGAGAGAAAAGACAGGGCTTGATTATTAGTGAGCTGCCTGTTAGCGCAGTTAACGACGTCACTCGTTTGTTTTGTTTTTGTATTTTTAATTATTCTCATTTATTAGCCTTATCGTGACGGTACGCATAAATATATCCTGGCTATGACTCCGTGCTGTTTTCAGCGTGCAGGTTTGGCCCTGCTCCAATATGGGTTTTTTTTTTTTTTACCGCTTCACAACTTGTCGAACCTTTCTTGCCATCCTAAGGGCTGTTCCAGTACTTTATCAGCTGAAGGAAAGTTCGTTAGATGAGACCTCGAAGCGCCGAGAGATTGAGTCAACATCAGGAGAGGGAATTTACCCAGAAGGCATTGTGATCTGACACAGTTTCTTCAAACCAGCGCAAGACGGTGGGTGAAGATGTTTCTAAATGTAAGCGGGAGAAGTGAAAGACTTAATATTTAAAGAGGAGAACTTTAGAAATCTCTGAGAGAGAAGACAAAAAAAAGTGGAAAGGTGTCGATGTTTTAGTGCTGGATTCGGTTAGATAGATACCGAGTTAGCAATCTGAGGAAACGCGTAGAGACCCAAGTGGTCACTTGTTGGACACATAAACTGTGAGGCCTCGTTATAAATGATACTGAAATGAGTAGAGAATGATTTCCTTTCTAATCTAATAATAATTGAATGATTAAGATCGCTGTTAGCTTTTAATCCTTTCAGCTTCTGTAGCTGGTTCTGGTGCCCGGGGGATGTGGTACCTTAGTGGTTAAGGTGTTGGGCTCTTAATCGGAAGGTTGTGAGCTTGAAACCCACTGATTTGCTCCTGCTGGGCCCCTGAGTAAGGCTCAGTTAAAAATGTAAGCCTCTCTGGCTCAATATTTTGTGCACTTTTCTGGCCACAAGCTTCAGAATGCTGAAAACTTTAGAAACAAAAGTATGATTTAATGGCTGGACTAAAAGTGACCGGAACACACAATCGAGCATTCAATTCAATTCAATTTATTTGTTTCGCAAACAACAGACACCGTCTCAAGACAGCTTTACAGACGTATAGAAACCTAAAAAAGATGCTAAAGTTAAGTTAATATTTATCCCTAACATTTAACCCTAATGAACAAGCCCGAGGCGACGGTGGCGAGGAAAAACTCCCTGAGATGATATGAGGAAGAAACCTGGAGAGGAACCAGACTCAGAATGGAACCTCATCCTCATTTGAGTGAACGTCCAGATTCATGAAGATCCATGATGGAATCTGTCAAGTTCATTTCATTCGTAGCAGTTTTTTATA
The DNA here is from genome assembly GCF_019097595.1 of Hemibagrus wyckioides. Classification (NCBI taxonomy): domain Eukaryota; kingdom Metazoa; phylum Chordata; class Actinopteri; order Siluriformes; family Bagridae; genus Hemibagrus; species Hemibagrus wyckioides. The sequence continues at coordinate 31,228,146 of NC_080720.1, forward strand.
AAAAAACGAGTCTTTATCAAGCAACACAACCCTGCGGAATGAAACCCTCGAGCAGACACCCGTCCGTGCCTCGTCTATCCTCCCACGGCCTACACCGATGTTAACGAACAACAGGGTGATTCTTTCCTTATTTGTAATTATAGCTCTGTCAGAGTTTGGCTCTTTGTACGCTGTAAAATAGTTGGGTGGTTATGTAAGTTCTGTTGTATGGATATGACACGATTAGTCGAGTCTTGGATTATACAGCCATCAGGGAGGTTTTTTTCACGAAACGGCTTTAACCGTGTTTGGTAAACCGGGGCTTGGAGGATAGAAATGTTATGATGGCTTGTGAAATGTCATTGTCAAGAGAGACATAAAACACACACACACATATGCGCAGGGAAGAGTAATTTCGCATGTTAGACACAAGAGAGGGAACGAGTGAGAACAATAACAACTCAGTTATCCTTCTGCGAGTGTCTGATGGGTCTATTTAAAGTTTTTGTTTTTTTCTTCCTCTCCGTGTTTCATGTGAGCGTAGAACAGCGCACAATGGTCCATTAGTGTGGATCATCTGTGTATTTGTGAAACATTGGAAATTACACACACACACACACACACAGTCTTCCCAAGGTCAAAACAATACCCAGAGATATTTATTTATTTATTTATTTTTAAAAAATATTGCCTTGTCTTTTTCCAGTCTTCAGATCCTTCTGCTTTTGCATTCTGCAAAGTTGTGCATCCTGACATGCTTTTCTGCTCATCACAGTTGTAAAGAGTGTCTCTTTGAGCTACTCTACCTCCACTTATTAACTTCAAGCAGTCCAACTCTTTTCTTCTCATCAGACAAGGCGTTACCGCTCAGTTTCCGCCTAAGGTTTCTGTTCAAACCTTAGAGCCTACTGTGTGTTAAACTCCCAAAACCAGCCCATCAGGAACCAACAACCATTTACCGGGATCCATTTCTTTCCCCAATATTTGATATGAACATTAACTAAAGCTCTTGACCTGTATCTGAATGATTTCCCTGTTGCCATATGCTCGGCTGATTGGATAATTGCAGGTGTTCCTATTAAAGTGGCCAGCCAGTTTCCAGTAATTGTCAGGTTTGGCTCGGCCGTTTCACGCGCTTCGAGAGAGATGATGAATTGTTAGCGAATCTGATGATACGCTGTGAGATGAGGTGCGTGTGTGTGTGTGTGTGTGTATGTGTGTGTGTGTGTGTGTGTGCAGGGAGTAGGTGGATTTGTATCATAATTTTCTCTCTTAATGACTGCATTATCCTGTTTCACTAATCACATTTCATTTAGCTTTCTCCTCTGCCTGTGTGAGACTGTTATGATTATCATTTAAAGACTCCTTTCACGTCGAACAATGCTCCAGCTGCCTCCTCCGTACCAAACCTGCGCGAAGTGTAGGCCATGATCGTGAGCGCCAATCCATTTACATTGTTATTAAGCAACATAAGTTTAAAGATAAAAGAAGAGCTTGGAGAGAAAAATCAAACAAGCATCAAGATTCATTAACCTGAGCTGTAGAATCTGGTTTGCTATCTGAACTAAGCTAGAGTATAAAAATACCATTAATTGTATATGTAAAGTGTGTAATGTTTGGGACTCCTGACTTCTTACTAGCCTTGTTTTTAACTGAAAATATATTAAAGGAGCGGTTTGTAATTTTTTATAGCTATAAATACATGAAGAAAATATCTACAAGCCTTTACCTTTTCCCCCCAAAACCTGACCTCTATCAAAATTAGTTTGCTGCATTTTACAAAAACAGTGAATGGGGCCATTCTTATCTGTTCCAGGTGGAGGCGGGGCTAATTTCAGGGACAGAAATATGTAAACAGGAGCCTGACACAAAGACACTAAGCAGATCAAGCTAACAAGATGACTTTAAATACGGACACATTGTGAAAACAGAGGTTTCCAGAGATATAATTAAGATGTTTATTATTAGTCTGGAAACTTTACAAACTGCATCTTTAACGCTTTTGTTCCTTTTATGTTCCATCCTGGTGACCTTATATCGTATTTAACAGGATAGAAAATGTTACAAAACTAGAACTTTGCTCTTGACCGGATATTTTCAGAGTGTAGAAGTCAGTTATCTGTACAGTTGCTGCAACAGCAGTAGTCTCTTTAAGGTCAGTATATGGGTCATTACTTTTCTGATATGTGAACCCCTAAAAAAAAGGGATGACTAAGGCTACAATTATTTTCTTTGTAATGTCTTTTAATAAATCAGGGAGGGGAAAACGTCTAGGGAGAATGAACAGAAGAAATTAAAACTCTCTCTCTACTATATATATATATATAGATAGATAGATAGATAGATAGATAGATAGATAGATAGATAGATAGATAGATAGATAGATAGAGATTTAACTCATAATTAGGGTCTTATGAACTCATGCACTAAATCTTTGGGATTATACAACTGCATAGATGTAAATGAAAGAAAGATACCCCAAAAGACCGATAAAGAACATCTGTTTAAATAGTAATGATGTTCCTGTTAGTAAAAAATATCATCGTTTAATCAAACAACTGGAATTTTTGATGAGGATGATGAGAATGACGATGAATAGACAGGCTCGAGCACTCGCTTAGGGATGAATACGGAAAATCAGATCAGCCTCAAGAGCCATCTCGGACTCGAGTTGGCCTGTCCGGCAGGAGCGCATGCGCACTGCGCGCCCCGCTGCTTTCCTTTTCAGCAGCTGCTCGGAGGAGCCGGAATTCCAACATGGCAGTATCGGTGGTGGTCAGTCTCACCCGCAATAACTTGGAGCGGCTCCAAAACACCAGCGACTGAGACCAGGACTGGACGGAGCGGAAGTCTCGCGCGCTTCCCCGACGAGCATAGCCGGTCGCCAAAAAAGCGCGTGACGGCTCCGCTGTCTCCTCACATGAACAGGTAAGAGTTTTTTGTTGTATATATACATATTATATATCAGGGGCTTATTGTCCACGAGCTGTGTCCGTTTCGTGTGTATGTGTGAGTGTGAGTGAGTGAGTGTGTGTGTGTGTGTGTTTGAGAGAGAGAGAAAGGGGCCATGACAGCGCACGGACAGCGGCGCTGCGCGCGGACAGAACGGACACCGGAGATCCGTTCCGCCATGAGATCCGAGACACAAAAAGGCGGTTCCGTTAAGCTAATCGCGGATGTTCGGGAGTTGCCAAACAAAGTGGGGTTTTTTTGTCTAATGCTTATTTGATCAGTTAGTGTGTCCGGTTCAGTGGTCAACATGCAGCACTGACCGACAGAGGAAACCACAGACGAGATTTAAATATATATATATATATATATATATATATATTTATATATATATATATATATATATATATATATATATATAAACACAACCAAACATCTTATTAGGTTCTAATGGAAATGAATAGATTGTTACCCCGACAAAATATTTTTCCCATAATGAAGTCGGATACACAGCTCTATAGTGTGTCAGCTGTTGTGTTTAAATATAATAATAATAATAATAATAATAATAATAATAATAATAATAATAATAATAAAGGGTGGACTGGTACCATCAAGGGTACATCTATCTAACTATCTATCTATCTATCTATCTATCTATCTATCTATCTATCTATCTATCTATCTATCTATCACGGTAAAAATACGCAATAGTGCCGTAATGACCACTCGTGTGTGTATCTTTCCGGACCCGAGATTCATATTAGGTACAAAACCCTTGATGGTAGCAAGAAAAAGTGGAGTTCTACTTCACACTCAGGAAAAAGAAACGGTGCTAATCTCTACCTTTTGCTTTTCGCTTCACCTGGAAACATGGATGTAGTGCACAAAAAAAAGATTATATAATAAACACCATAATAAAGCTGCACCCAGAGGGGTACAACAGGTGGACCTTGTGATTGTACCGATCTGACCTCAAGGTAGCGTTTAGTATCGTTTTCTTTTTTAAAAAGAAAAAAGAAAAAAATTGATCGGGCATGCATGCTGTATCATGTTTCCTTGTCCATTAAATCACCGATAAGGAGATCTCCAGGCTGCTTATGGCAGCTTTAAATCAGGGATCAGTTACAGGTCACGTGCTTAAAGCCTTAGGAGTGTTTACGTTGTGATGTCGGGCCTGTGGGCAAAACGCAGACTTTTATTAATAGCAATAATAAGATAAATAATTAGAATGATGGGAAAAGAGGGAATTCTCTTGGGGTAGGCAACTTTATAATATTAATAATCCAAAAAAGTATTAACGCACGCTTTTATTCTCTCTCTCTCTCTCTCTCTCTCTCTTACTCAAAACTCAAAAAACAAATGTCTGATCTCTGATTTTCTTTCTCTCCTTTCCATCCCTCCTCCCTAGCGACATGATGAGCAGTGTATATGGTAGGTGTGTGTTCTCTCTCTCTCTCTCTCTCTCTCTCTCTCTCTCTTATCTGTCATTTCATTATTTTTCTCCTGTTTTATTTTATTTTTTTTCTCCCACTGCCCACACATTTCTACATTTCCACCCTCAAACGCTGTCTTAAAAGAAAAATAAATAAATAAATAAGGCTTCATGACTGGTATTATAATGAAATGGTATTGAGTTTGCACTTGAGCACGCGAGGTCAGGATAAGTTGCGCGTGGACGTTAGGGAAGATGTTCCGTGTTGACGCGCGTGTATAGATAGGTTGGCACGTGAGACCAAGGCGGAACTGCTGTGTCCTTTTCAGACACCGGATGACATTTATGCCATGGGAGAATCACATCACATCACATCACATCACGGACGCGCGAGGACTTTACCTGCTGAGTTTTTTTCCCTCCTCATGCACTCACATAGTCACGCTCGTGCGGTATTTTCTTCCTCAACCCCCCTCGTCCAATCTCCGTTCTCTTGTTCTCGGGAATATTTTATTCATAGCTGCTGTATGTGTGGCAGATTGATTTTCGGCGCTATGATAGCATTTTTCTGGAGGGAGGAAGAGAGTTGATGATGGGAGGTTACCGAACACAATCATGTCGCGCAATATCCCGCGCGCTCGCACCGCCGGTTTGGGCGTAATAAAAAAAAGAGAGAGAGAGAGAGAGAGGGTGGCATTGCGGGGCTCGCGGTTGTCTCGTGCTGTATAACACGCACTTTGTAATTTGGACTCGGATGACAACATGCGATTCTCCAATATTTCAATCTCTCTCTCTCTCTCTCTCTCTCTTCTTCAGTACTTGAATAAATACATTTTCAGATTGCACTATATGCATGCACGCAGAAATGTTAGGGTTTGATATTTCACAGCATGATATATTTCCCCCCAAAAAATTGATTGGCACGGTTATTAAGCGACAATTCAACCACACACACCCACACACACACACACACCCACACACACACACACACACACACACCCACCCACACACACACACACACACACATTTCTGCACAAAAAGGTAAACAAACATGAGCTAATTTTCCACCTGTGTGTATTTACATTATAAAGATCTCTTACACTGATGATCTTCTCGTACCCTGGGCTTGATGTTTTCGTATCAAAGTTATCAGAGTTGTGTGTGTAAATGTTTTCACTCTCCAAAACCGAACTAAATCATTCTCAGCAGATTTACAAATTTTGCCGATGTTCTTACTCCCCAATCATGTTGATGTAGTCAATCAGCCAATCAGTTAGAAATGACCAAGCGGAAATTTCACGTCATATTTGTATCTAGCCACGCCCACATAACTCCATAAAAGGCAACGATAAAATGACATGTTGGACGAGCGCAGTATGCATTTAGCCACGCCCACATAACTCCATAAAGGCGGTGATACTAGCGCAGTGTGCATTTAGCCACGCCCACAGAACTCCATAAAAGGCAAATATAAAATGACATGGTGGACGAGTGAATTGTGCATTTAGCCATGCCCACAGAACTCCATAAAAGGCAAATATAAAATGACATGGTGGACGAGTGCAGTGTGCTAAAACATCCAATAATGCAGCTCAGCCACTGCAGTGCATCAGCTACCACCATCAGCTTTTTGAATGGTGCCATTACTTTTGTCGTATTTGAACAGTTCTTCATATTTGTCTTAATTTCTGGTTGTGAATCGGTGTGAACCTTGAGAGAGTAATCTGTACATGAAATCACAACAAATCATCAACAAATTATAGAACTCAAATATCAGCTGACTAGAATCTCGACTAAATCGGCTTGTTTCTGGTGTGAAACTTTCACACCAGTGTGTGTGTGTGTCTGTGTGTGTGTGAAATTTGGCAAAAGTGAGCATTTTTAAGCATCTAAAATATTCACACAGTCGATCTGTCAGTCGCAGTTGAACCTTATTCGGTTCGTTAACGACGGCTGATTAGGTTTTGGTTCATTTAGACGAAATCGGGAGATAAACAGACTCAGAGTTTGTGTGCAGCAGATACGTCGATTATTATGACATGGGCCAGCAGTGTACCACAACAAAACAGGTCGGTGTGTGCCTGAAAGAAGATATTTTGTGATTTCCTGATTTATTTGTAGATAAATGTAGACAGTTTAGGCCTTGTGTCGTTACATCGCCACTTTTTCTTGCTCTCATTGCCTTTTCTACAGAGTCAGAACGAGGCTGCGCACGTGAGAGCTTGCAATGAAGAAAAAAATACACAAACGAAGTGTGAACTGTGTGAGGGAAAAAAAGTGCCTTGAAGTCCACACTTTCATAGAAGAGCAGCTGTAAAAATGCGAAATGTTGAGAAAAATGTAAATCAGTTTTTTTTTTTGCAGAAACGATTCTCGACGTGCAAAAAAAAGAGAGAGAGAACGTGTGACAGAAGGACGTCAGGAAGGAAGGACGTGCGCTCTGGTTCTGTCTGAGTGAACTCCTCTTTTAGATCAATTCTGCATCCGAATCTAATAACCGCTTAAATGTCCAATCAGAACATGAGAAGCATGAGAAAACAATAGTTAGCATACTGTTAGCTAGGGGCAGCACAGTGGCTCAGTGGTTAGCACTGTGGCCTCACAGCAAGAAGGTCCCGGGTTCGAACAGACAGGGAGCCTTTCTGTGTGGAGTTTGCATGTTCTCCACGTGCCTGTGTGGGTTTACTCCGGGTACTCCGGTTTCCTCCCACAGTCCAGAAACATGTACATTAGCTTGATTGGTAATTCTAAATTGCCCGTGATTGTGTGTGGTTGTTATATGTGGTATGGTTATATGTGGCCCTGTGATGGACTGGTGACCTGTCCATTGTGTGCTGGAATAGGCTCCAGCAGATCCCCGTGACCCTAATTAGGATTAAAGTGGGTATAGAAAATGTATGGATGGACTGTTAGCTAGTTGATCGCGGCTTTTAATGATATGATTCAGATGAAGCTGAACACGTGTGAAAATCGTTTCACAAGCTTTCTGAAACCTTTTCAGATCTCTACTTTTCCTCTCTCTTTTCCCTTCTCCATCTCTCCCTCATCCCTCCCTCTCTCTCACTCTTTTTCAGTGTGTGTGTGTGTGATATATGCAGAGCAGATTGCTTTGCTCGGTCGTGTTTAGCTGTGAGCGTGGGGTTGGAGTCTCGCAGATGGTGTTGCGGGCAAATTGCAAATCCTTCCAGCAACGGTTCATTATGGCAACGAGACAGCAGAAAACCTCGACATTTACACGGACTCTGGGAAAGCAGAACTAAGAGACCAGTGTTGGAGACGTCTTGGCGTGAAGACGATCGGTTACACGATGTGAACGGAATAAAACGTGCGTGATACCTGAAGTGCTTTATTCCACTTCTACCGCAGCAGTTTAGCAGATGATAGTTACAGTGAATGTTGTAGAAGGTCTGTGAAACAAGTTAGATTCATCCATCCATTTTCTATAGTCGCTTTATTCCTAATTAGGGTCACAGGGATCTGCTGGAGCCTATCCCAGCACACATTGGGCAAAAGGGGTACCAATCAACTTAATGTACGTGTATTTTGGACTGTGGGAGGAAACCGGAGTAAAACCCACGCAGGCAAGGGAGAACATAGAAAACCCACACAGAAAGGCCCCTGCTTGTTCGAACCCAGGACCTCCTTGCTGTGAGATAACAGTGCTAACCACTAAGCCACCGTGCTGCGCTAGCAAGATTCAGTTTACATTATTGCTACATTATAGCTACATCGCTAACATTATATTGGCTATAAACAGTCATTCCCTCAGCATCGTTCCACTGTCCAATCTTAAAGCCAGGAAAATACTGTATATATATCTTTACATCTTTTACCTTAACAAAACACTGACACTGGAGACTCCTTCCATATCACCATAACAACGACTACAAACGCTTTTTCCCAACTTGTTTACTCCACGTGTGAAAACGAGAACGTAATAGAACAACTGTGTTTCTATAAACCTGTGCTTTGCAGCTGATTCGCTCTTACAGAACATCAGTCAACATCATCTGACCAATCAGAATGAAGGCGGCAGTGTAGTGTAGAAATTGTGATACTGAAGACTTTATAGACGGCGATCTCATGTGTCAAAAGGTGTCAGGATGATTTTTTTTCTTAAATAAGTCCTCGTCGCAGCTACACTTGCATTTCTATGAGAAATCCTCTCTGGATATAATCCTGATACTCAGAAATGCATGAGGTGTTCAGGTGGAAATGGAGTTTTATACACGTGTAAATGGATCTGTTTCTTCAGGCCACATCTGACAGCTGAAACACTCCTAATGCATTACACTACACCACACCACACTACAACACACACCACACCACACTACAACACACACCACACCACACTACACCACACCACACTACAACACACCACACTACACCACACTACAACACACACCACACCACACTACAACACACACCACACCACACTACAACACACACCACACCACACTACACCACACTACAACACACCACACTACACCACACTACAGTACAGTACACCACACCACACCACACCACAGCACACTACACCACACTATACCACACTACACAACTACACTACAACACACACCACACCACACCACACTACACCACACCACACTACACAACACTATACCACACAACACTATACCACACTACACTATACTACACTACACCACACCACACCACACTACAGTACAGTACACCACACCACACCACACTACACCACACAACACTACACAACACTATACCACACTACACAACTACACTACAACACACAGCACACTAGACTACAACACACAGCACACTACACAACACTACACCACACTACAACACACACCACACTACACAACACTACACCACACTACAACACACACCACACTACACAACACTACACCACACCACACTACAACACACACCACACTACACTACAACACACATCACACTACACAACACACACCACACCACACTACAACACACCACATTATACTACACTACACCACATTACACTACACAACACACAGCACACTACAACACACACCACACCACACTACACCACACTACACTACAACACACACCACACTACACAACACTACAACACACCACACAACACTACAACACACCACACTACACTACAACACACACCACACCACAACACACACCACATTACACTACACAACACTACACTACAACACACAGCACACTACACTACAACACACATCACACTACACAACACACACCACACCACACTACAACACACCACATTATACTACACTACACCACATTACACTACACAACACACAGCACACTACAACACACCACATTATACTACACTACACCACACTACACTACAACACACACCACACTACACAACACTACAACACACCACACTACACAACACTACAACACACCACACTACACTATAACACACACCACACTACAACACACACCACATTACAACACACACTACACCACACTACACTACAACACACACCACATTACACCACACTACACTACACCACACACCACACTATAACACACACCACACCACACTACACCACACACCACACTACACTACACCACACACTACACCACACCACACTACACCACACACCACACCACACACTACACCACACTACACTACACTACACCACACCACACCACACACTACACCACACCACACACTACACCACACCACATCACACTACAACACACACCACACTACAACACACACCACATTACAACACACACCACACTACAACACACACCACACTACAACACACACCACATTACAACACACACCACACTACACTACACTACACCACACCACACTACACTACACTATACCACACTACACCACACCACACCACACTACACCACACCACACTATACCACACTACACTACACAACACCACACCACACCACAGTACACTACACCACACCACACCACACTACACCACACCACACTACAACACACACCACACTACACTACAACACACACCACACTATACCACACTACACTACACTACACCACACAACACCACACTATACCACACCACACCACACCACACTACACCACACTACAGTACAGTACACCACACCACACCACAGCACACCACACCACACAACACCACACAACACTATACCACACTACACAACTGCACTGCAACACACACCACACTATACCACACTACACTACACAACACCACACCACAGTACACTACACCACACCACACTACACTATACCACAGTACACTACACCACACCACACTACAACACACACCACACTACACTACAACACACACCACATTACAACACACACCACACTATACCACACTACACTACACAACACCACACCACACCATAGTACACTACACCACACCACACCACACTACACCACACCACACTATACCACACTACACTACACAACACCACACCACAGTACACTACACCACACCACACTACACCACACCGCACCACACTACACCACACCACACTATACCACACTACACAACACTACACCACACAACACCACACTATACCACACTACACTACACTACACTACACCACACCACACCACACCACACCACACTATACCACAGTACACTACACCACACTACAGTACAGTACACCACACCACACCACACCACAGCACACTACACCACACCACACAACACTACACAACACTATACCACACTACACAACTACACTACAACACACAGCACACTACACAACACTACACCACACTACAACACACCACATTATACTACACTACACCACATTACACTACACAACACACAGCACACTACAACACACCACATTATACTACACTACACCACACTACACTACAACACACAGCACACTACACAACACACACCACACCACACTACAACACACCACATTATACTACACTACACCACATTACACTACACAACACACAGCACACTACAACACACCACATTATACTACACTACACCACACTACACTACAACACACACCACATTAAAACACACACCACACCACATTACACTACACTATACCACAGTACACTACACCACACTACAGTACAGTACACCACACCACACCACAGCACACTACACCACACTATACCACACTACACAACTACACTACAACACACACCACACTACACCACACTACAACACACACCACACTACACCACACTACACCACACCACACTACAACACACACCACACTACACTACAACACACACCACATTACAACACACACAACACTACACCACACCACACTACAACACACACCACACTACACTACAACACACACCACATTACAACACACACCACACTACACAACACTACACCACACTACAACACACACCACACTACACTACAACACACACCACATTACAACACACACCACACCACATTACACTACACTATACCACAGTACACTACACCACACTACAGTACAGTACACCACACCACACCACACCACAGCACACTACACCACACTATACCACACTACACAACTACACTACAACACACACCACACCACACCACACTACACCACACCACACTACACAACACTATACCACACAACACTATACCACACTACACTATACTACACTACACCACACCACACCACACTACAGTACAGTACACCACACCACACCACACCACACTACACCACACAACACTACACAACACTATACCACACTACACAACTACACTACAACACACAGCACACTAGACTACAACACACACCACACTACACAACACTACACCACACTACACCACAACACACACCACACTACACAACACTACACCACAACACACACCACATTACACTACACAACACTACACTACAACACACAGCACACTACACTACAACACACATCACACTACACAACACACACCACACCACACTACAACACACCACATTATACTACACTACACCACATTACACTACACAACACACAGCACACTACAACACACCACATTATACTACACTACACTACACCACACTACACTACAACACACACCACACTACACAACACTACAACACACCACACAACACTACAACACACCACACTACACTACAACACACACCACACCACAACACACACCACATTACACTACACAACACTACACTACAACACACAGCACACTACACTACAACACACATCACACTACACAACACACACCACACCACACTACAACACACCACATTATACTACACTACACCACATTACACTACACAACACACAGCACACTACAACACACCACATTATACTACACTACACCACACTACACTACAACACACACCACACTACACAACACTACAACACACCACACTACACAACACTACAACACACCACACTACACTACAACACACACCACACTACAACACACACCACATTACAACACACACTACACCACACTACACTACAACACACACCACATTACACCACACTACACTACACCACACACCACACTATAACACACACCACACTACACTACACCACACACCACACTACACTACAACACACACCACACTATAACACACACCACACTACACTACAACACACAACACACTACACCACACAACACACACCACACCACACTACACTACACCACACCACACCACACAACACTACACTACACCACACACCACACTACAACACACACCACACTATAACACACACCACACTACACTACACCACACCACACTACACTACAACACACAACACACTACACCACACAACACACACCACACAACACTACACTACACCACACCACACAACACTACACTACACTACACCACACTACACTACACCACACTACACTATACCACACTACACCACACCACACCACACTACACCACACCACACTATACCACACTACACTACACAACACCACACCACACCACAGTACACTACACCACACCACACCACACTACACTATACCACACCACACTACACCACACCGCACCACACTACACCACACCACACTATACCACACTACACAACACTACACCACACAACACCACACTATACCACACCACACCACACCACACTACACCACACTACAGTACAGTACACCACACCACACCACAGCACACTACACCACACCACACAACACTACACCACACTATACCACACTACACAACTACACTACAACACACACCACACTACACCACACTACAACACACACCACACTACACCACACTACACCACACCACACTACAACACACACCACGCTACACTACAACACACACCACATTACAACACACACAACACTACACCACACCACACTACAACACACACCACATTACACTACACAACACTACACTACAACACACAGCACACTACACTACAACACACATCACACTACACAACACACACCACACCACACTACAACACACCACATTATACTACACTACACCACATTACACTACACAACACACAGCACACTACAACACACCACATTATACTACACTACACCACACTACACTACAACACACACCACACTACACAACACTACAACACACCACACTACACAACACTACAACACACCACACTACACTACAACACACACCACACTACAACACACACCACATTACAACACACACTACACCACACTACACTACAACACACACCACACCACACTACACTATACCACACCACACAACACTACACTACACCACACACCACACTACACTACAACACACACCACACTATAACACACACCACACTACACTACAACACACAACACACTACACCACACAACACTACACTACACCACACCACACAACACTACACTACACTACACTACACCACACTACACCACACCACACTACACTACACTACACCACACAACACTACACTACACTACACTACACTACACCACACCACACAACACTACACTACACCACACCACACAACACTACACTACACTACACTACACTGTTGAGATCAATACCAGAGAACGAGGAACCGTCAGAGCCGGAATTCACAAACCATGCTAACAGGGCTAACATTCCTGCATCTGGGATTTTCCAAAATTTTCCAGTAATTGGCATTCAGTTAGGTACAGATACACACTAAACAGATATCATGTATTATGGTGACCTTAATTACGGATTCAATCTTTAAAGTAAACAAGCGTCTGATTTTGATTACCCTGAAAGACATTAGACACACGTGGTGTGTGTGTATGTGTGTGTGTGTGTGTGTGTGTTGTGGGCTGCTATGAATGATAAGTGGTCACTTTTAGGAAATTTTTCGATAATGGAACAGAACAAAATCAGTTTAGTGATTCCGGACACGCCTCATCCCATGTCATTTTCTCCCTCGCTCGATCTCTCCATCTCTCCGAATCTCTTTTTCTCTTCCCCCCTCTGTCTCTTTCTGCATTTTTCCGACTGTTTAGCGCTCCACTCTTTCCTCCTCACCTCTCTTCCTCTTTTAGCAGCCATGGTAGACACTTGTTTTTCACCCTCGGCCCATCCACTGAAGTATACGTCTATATTTATCATCGTATGCATAATTCAGTGAAAAATTTGAGAATGCTCGAGGTTTTCCGGGCGCTCTGTATGGACATCCTGTATCTGATGGTAATGCCCAACAAGGCTGTTTAGCTCTAGGCTAAACATTTTATGGGTCAGTATATATATATATATGAAACCCCAAGTCTGGAAAATATTGGATGCATCAATTCCAAGACCGAGTCATGCCCAGTCTGCACTTTATACAGTGGACTGCAAACATTTGCATATCCTAAGAATTAAACAAGCAAACAAGAGATATGACTTTAGGCTGTCAAGACATCGAAGATGTTTATATGAGTATATGTTCATAATCATGATCTATATATTTAATATAGTTATATAAGCCTACAATCTCTCTTTTATATATAACGTCTAAACAGCTTTTTAAACAGCTTTCATCCTTTTCTGAACGATTTCATGGACAAGCTAAATTCCGAAATTTGTTTACATTTTCTCATTATTTTTTATTTTTATTTTATTTAAAAGCAAAACAGAAATTAGGGTGCACTGCTTTTCTTAAACGCGTCTCCGAAGCACTTTTTCTTCTTTATGACGATATATAAAATAAATTTCAAGCATAAAATAATATAAAACACTCGACAGAGCAGCTCAGTGATAAAGAAAATGTAATTAGTCGACCCGAAAAAGCGGAATAATCCAAACTCTATCAGTATGCAA
Organism: Hemibagrus wyckioides; assembly: GCF_019097595.1. Taxonomy (NCBI): domain Eukaryota; kingdom Metazoa; phylum Chordata; class Actinopteri; order Siluriformes; family Bagridae; genus Hemibagrus; species Hemibagrus wyckioides. The sequence goes on from NC_080720.1 coordinate 31,243,702, forward strand.
ATTAGGGGCGCATCCAAAACTGACATGCCCCTCCCCCTCCCCGTGATAAAGAGCTGATATTTGCATATTTAAACATGATTGGCTCTTATAGGTTTTGATGCAACAACACTGGATTGTGAGATGATTAATACATTAGATCATGTTTTCCTTTAAGGAAATGCAGCAAAATTTGCCAAACTATTAAATCAATTCTTCGGAATAAGGTAAAAAATCAACATTTTGGATCATTTCAGGTGACGTTTAAGCAGAGTTTTGAAGATTTCTTTTGATTATTTATTTTTTTTGATAACTAGCACGGTGAATAGACGCTGTTTGAGTTTCCTCACTACATATACACACAGATAAATAAAGTCAAAGCAAAATTTCTCGACTCTTTAAGCTGTCCGTCTGATCTAGGAGCTACATGACATCCTCTTTTACACAAATACCCATTCAAGCTACGATATTACCCTTTTTTTTCCTTTTCGGTCGGCGTCTCTGGAATATACGAGCCCACGACTGCCAGTCCTGATTGAGACGTTTAACATGCTAACGACCTATTAAAGGCGCGTGTCCCCAGCAGGCCACGGCCATCCAATCCTCACGCCTCCTGCCGTGTTCTCTGCTTTGTGCCCGTAAATTAACATGCCACTCTTCTAATTAAGCGAGCGAAATGGCGCTCGGAGCCCAATTGGTCATCGGCATGCGAGGTGCTCGCCTCTCGATTAGAGAGCTCGGAAAGTGATTTAAGCCCCGACTGCGTGTTTCAAACAGATTCTGAATAATGTGTCTTCTGGAGAAGGAGGGGTGACACGGAGAAAAAAAGGAGGGGGGGGTGACGGGAAGACGAAAGACATCCAGGGAAGAGAGTGGCCTTTCTTCTTTCTTTCAGTATATTAGGAAATGTGTGAGTGTGGAATTGTTCATGGGATGAAATGAAATTGTTGAAGAAACGTATTTAGTGTGCGATTATAAAATTAGACACAGTGTTTGGGAAACAGCGTGTGACAGAAAAGAAACGACGGCTTACAAAATATCCAACTATTCAAAAGCAAATCATATTTATACGCATCAAGATTTTTTTTTCTTCCTCACCTTTCCACCTATGGAACCTAAACCGCATTTCCCGTATCATTTTTCCGGATCATTTTAGTGCAGTTCCTCGAGATTACGCTGCCGTTCCACTCAAGTTTACACTATTTATCTATCTTCTAGCGAGAAATTTTAATATTTTTTTCTCATTTTCTCCCCAATTTGATCACCTGCCACTTCCCTCCCAGCCAGCTCTTTCCTATCACATGACAGCTAGCAAAGTGCTGTAGCGTGAAGGCTAACTCATGCTTCCTCTGACAAAGTCAGTCCAGAGCTCGCACTGGCTAGTGTCACTGTGATTGACAGGGGAGAGACAGTAAGCTCCTCCCACTCAGACAGCACGGTCAGTTATCTAGGTTCCCAGCTCCAGATGGGTGTGTCCTCATCGATATGTTAAAAAAAATCGTGACTGGCCGTATAACAACTATAATTACTTTGTGTCTATAAATCTGTTATAATAACCTTCATAGGCAAGAAATTAATAACTAATAAAACGATATCTGTTGAATGTCTTTAGGCTGCACAATATCCTAAGAAATTGGAAGATTAGTCGTTTTTTTATGACAAGTAAAGCGAATAGAATAGAATCGAATAGAATGCTCAGATAGGAGTGCAATATTAAGATATGGATAGTTTAAGAAGCTAAATAAGTTAAAATATTTCTGAATTTAAGGTAAATGTTCTCGATTAACTTTCAAGTTAAACCTCTTTTTTTTTTTTAATAACAACATTTCACACCTTGCTTCAATCCCGGTCTAATAACAAAGCAGAATTACATACTGAAGCCTGACTGGCTCGAATATTTGATGACATCATAACTCTTGCACTTGAAGTCTAGAATCCATAAAATCATCTTTTCCGCATTATATACAGCATCATATAGCATATAGCTAACTGTATGCTAAAGACATCTGTGTGTAAATTATTACTGCAGATGTGTTTCCTGCTACTTCTGACCAATCAGACTCGAGAATTCAGCAGCGCTGTGAAATAAAGAGAAGGGTGATGGTAGCTCAAGTGGTTAAGGTTGTTGATTGGAAGATCAGGGTTCAAGCCCCAGCACTGCCAAGCTGAGCAAGGCCCTTAACCCCCCCTGCTCCAGGGGTGCTGTATTATGGCTGACCCTGCACTTTGATGGCACCCATCTGATGCTAGAAGGGGATGTGGTAGCTTAGTGGATAAAGTGTTGGACTACTAATCAGAAGGTTGTGAGTTTGAATCCCAGGTCCACCAAGCTACTGCTCTTGAGCAAGGCCCTTAACACCCTCCCTGCAGGGGTGCTGTATTATGGCTGACCCTGCACCCTGACCTCAACCATCCAAAGCTAGAAGGGGATGTGGTTAAGGTGTTGGACTTCTAATCGGAAGGTTTAAGGGCCTTGCCCCCCCAACAAGGCCCTTAACCCTCAATTATGTGACAGATATAGGCAACTTAACTTAAAAACCAGTATGAAATGAAATCGAACAGAATCTAAAGCTGGATTAATTGCAGAGGTAATCGTAGAAATCGCGATTAAAGCTCAGGTGGATATTCAGATACGAGAGTGTATTATCTCCTAACGATGGTAAATGCATTTCTAAGTTGCACGGCGGCGCTTGATCTCTACTCCGAAATGTCCCCCATCTCTCTTTCTCTCACGGAGAGAGGGCACTGACTCTGTCAATGGCTCATTCATATTAAAGTAGAATTAAAGGGTTCGCCACTCGGCAGTTCGGACAAAACCCTTTACAACAGGGAGTCTGTTCATGCCAGCTTTTATTCTGTCTTTCTCTCTCTCTCTTTTTCTCTCTTTCTCTCTCTCTCACACACACACACACGCACTCACACACACACAATGCAGTCCACACTGACAGAATGCACATGTAGGCTTGTAAAAGTTCTCGGTCAAAAGCACTTTTGTCACGTCGTGGGTGCGCGAATGAAGCCATTCCGGCTGCTCGGATTTCTGCGTACGCTGTCGGCGATGCTGTGTTAACCAAGGTTCCACAAAGATCTTTAGTCAAGAGCTACTGGATCAGGAGCCACTCGAAATAAAGCTGGCTGAAACGGTTGTGAGATTTTTAATGGTTGATATAATATTCCCAGCACACATATAACCAGCATGTTGAAGCAGAAATCATTTTTATTTTGGTTATGCTCCTGCTCCAGACTGAATTAGACTAGATTTAATCTCAATGGCGTATTGTCACAGCTTCCTTATCCGTTGCTTGCAGAACTGTATGGAAATCCATTTCTACGTCGATTTTCCTGCCGTCTCTCCTTCGGAAACCCGGCTTTTATGTCAAATCCCGACTTCCTGTGGTCAGTGTGCAGGAAGTGAGAAAGTGACCGGAATTCACACCTATTAGTGGGGAGGGAAAAGAGCTGATCTTTAAATGCTTCTGCGTAGACAGATTGAATAACATGTTTGGAGCAGGGTTTAGTCTCGTGTTTGTTTGTTATTTTTTTCCACCGATCTGAGCCAGCGTTTCGGGTCAGTGTGAGATCGACGCATCCCTGGAACAAAGTCAAAACTGAAGATGTTTTTTATTTACGCACTCAGAGAAATAGCGTCAGGATAACGGGGAGCATCAGGAATAAAGAAAGATGCGAGCCCTAAGCGGAGAGCTTGTGCTTATTATGTGGATTTGCACTGTTTAGAGATTAAGCATTGTTTGATGTCCTTGTACAGGGTGTGTGTGTGTGTGTGTGTGTGTGTGTGTAATGTGTTCAGATCCTCCTGTTAAAGGCTTTATCTGATTTACCGTTGCGCCGCTAGCGACAGTAATGGGTGTTTAATTACTCAATAAAAGCATTTTATAGATTCAGCAGCCAGTGTGTGTGTGTGTGTGTGTGTGTGTGTGTGTGTTGTATTGATTTTGCTGGTATAGGGACGAGAATCTACCCGTCTGTCGATGTGATGCTAGTTTCTCTCTCTCTGTCTCTCTCTCTCTCTCACACACACACACACACACAGGATGCTTATGATATTATGTGTCCGAGAGCAGAGTAAAACAAACTAAATCATGTGAGTTAAAAGAATAACAAGCTCAGAAAATAGCTTTCTGTTCCTTCACTCTTAAAACAGATAATAAAATGTGTTCCTCTGGAGGAGCGTAGAGCATTGCTTCAGGAAATGGGGGTTGCTTCTGTGTGTGTGTGTGTGTGTGTGTGTGTGAGAGAGAGAGAGAGAGAGAGAGAGAAAGAGAGAGAGAGAGAGAGAGAAAGAGAGAGAGAGAGAGAGAGAGAGAGAGAGAGATGAGCCTTCCCCAGAGGACAGGAGGTTAGGGGCTATATTGGAACAACTGAAAGGCATTCTCTCATGCACCCACACACACTCTCTATCTTCCTCTTTTCCTCAATCACTGAAACACACACACACACACACACACACACACACACCCTAGGTCAGCGCTTTTCAGATAATGGGATTGTCACGGCTGTTGTGTAGAACAGAACAGAAAGTTCGAGATTGAGAACTTCTTCGGCACGGCAGAGAATTTAAGCAACAAGCCGAAAATTCCAGACTCCACAAATCACCACTTAAAGGGACGGTTCTGGGGGAAAAAAAGAAGAAGGAAAAACATACACCGCTCTTCCTGCTAGCTCACATTCTGCTAGGACATTAGCTAATAAAAACCTTCAATTAAAAAGATCTTCTAAAGAAATACATGCTAAAATCTTAAATATCAGATGACATTACATTAGCTGTGACTATAACAATACTAGCTATTACTAATATAATGCTAGTATTCACTAAAATAATGCTAGCTGTCACTGTTATAAGGCTAGCTATTACTAATATAATGCTAGTATTCACTAAAATAATGCTAGCTGTCACTGTTATAAGGCTAGCTATTACTAATATAATGCTAGTATTCACTAAAATAATGCTAGCTGTCACTGTTATAAGGCTAGCTATTACTAATATAATGCTAGTATTCACTAAAATAATGCTAGCTGTCACTGTTATAAGGCTAGCTATTACTAATATAATGCTAGTATTCACTAAAATAATGCTAGCTGTCACTGTTATAAGGCTAGCTATTACTAATATAATGCTAGTATTCACTAAAATAATGCTAGCTGTCACTGTTATAAGGCTAGCTATTACTAATATAATGCTAGTATTCACTAAAATAATGCTAGCTGTCACTGTTATAAGGCTAGCTATTACTAATATAATGCTAGTATTCACTAAAATAATGCTAGCTGTCACTGTTATAAGGCTAGCTATTACTAATATAATGCTAGTATTCACTAAAATAATGCTAGCTGTCACTGTTATAAGGCTAGCTATTACTAATATAATGCTAGTATTCACTAAAATAATGCTAGCTGTCACTGTTATAAGGCTTGCTATTACTAATATAATGCTAGTACTCACTATTATAAATGCTAGTTGTCACTAATATAAGACTAGCTCTCACTTTTATAATGCTATAGTTTACTAATATAATGCTAGCTGTCACTATTATAATGCTAGCTCTCTCTAAAATAATGCTGTCACACTAATATAATGGTAGCTGTCACTATTATAATGCTAGCTGTCACTAATATAATGCTAGCTGTCACTATTATAATGCTAGCTCTCTCTATTACAATGCTAGCTCTCACTAATATAATGCTAGTGTTCACAAATATAAGTCTAGCTCTGAATACTGTGGCGGTTGTGGCTCAAGTGGTTAAAGCTCTGGGTCGTTGAACGGAAGATCAATTCAAGCCCCAGCACCACCAAGTTGCCACTGTTGGGCCCTTGAGCAAGGCCCTTAACTCTGTCTGCTCCAGGGGTGCTGTATCATGGCTGACCCTGCGCTCTGACCCCAACCTCCAAGGATGGGCTATGTGAAGAAAGAATTTCACTGTGCTGTAATGTATATGTGACAAGGCTATTTCTATTTCTTTCTACTAGCTCTCACTAATATCATGCTAGTGTTCACTAATACAAGACTAGCTCTTACTGATATAATGCTATCTCTTATTTATATAAGGCTAGCTCTCACTAATATGATGCTAGCTGTCGCTATTTTAAGGCTAGCTCTCACTAGTATAACGCTAGCTCTTACTATTATAATGCTAGCTGTCAGTAATAAGTCTAATACTCCTAAATATAAGGCTAACACCATATTATTAAGGCTAATATCCATAAAATGCAGGTATTATAGAGAGAGTTCATTTTTTGAGTAAATCTGATTTGTTTAGTGATTAGTAGCACAGCTGTGATCTTATATAACATTCCCTCTAGTAGTGTTTAGTCAGAAACAAACGGAAGGACGCGCCTTTCTTCTGAAGCACAACTGCCGTATTTCACCGTCTGCTGTTTATTCTGGAAGTGAGACTCTAAACTCTCTCTCTATCTCTCTTTATCTGTCTCTCTCTCTTTTTCTGTCTCCCTTTCTTTCTCTCCATCTTTCTCTCTCTCTCTCTCTCTCTCTGTCTGTCACCCTCTTTCTCTGTCTGTGTCTCTTTCTCTCTCTCTTTCTCTCTCTCTCCTCCTCAATCTCTATTTCTGTCTCTCCCTCTCCGCTTCTCGCTCTCTCTCTCTCTCTGTCTCTTTCTGTCTGTCTCTCTCTCTCTATCCTCCTGGATCTCGATCTCGATCTCTCTCTCTCTCTCTCTCTCTCTCTCTCTCTCTCTCTGTCTGTCACCCTCTTTCTCTGTCTGTGTCTCTTTCTCTCTCTCTTTCTCTCTCTCTCCTCCTCAATCTCTATTTCTGTCTCTCCCTCTCCGCTTCTCGATCTCTCTCTCTCTCTGTCTCTTTCTGTCTGTCTCTCTCTCTCTATCCTCCTGGATCTCGATCTCTCTCTCTCTCTCTCTCTCTCTCTCTTTCTGCAGGACGTGATGTTCCTCACACACTCCGTCTCAAGCGCTGCCTTTCACTTTCTTTCATGCCTCATTTACAGGTTATGCAGAATTAATTACTGTTATCGTCTCGTCTTTTTTAGCACATGCGGAGAAAAAGCGTATTTTTTTTATCAAAGTCCTGACGAGTCCTGATTTATATTTTTCTTTGTCTCACGTTCAGAACTTTTGAATATGATCTCAGCTGCTTGCGAGTGTGTGAATACACATCTGACCACTAGTGCCTCATCTAACACAGAGTTCCTGTGGGAGTGTGGACTGACCTCAGGGCATGTGTCTGTGTGTGTGTGTGTGAGTGTGTGTGTGTGAGTGTGTGTGTGTGTGTATTGATCAGAGGGATTAGTGGCTTGATAGAACCGAATGTAATTAGTCAGGGCTTTTTTGATTGCAACAGATACCAGATGTAAATGCAGCTCCTTCCAGTCGAATCGGTGATTATCTGCAGAAAAGCGGTCTTGCTGACAAACAAAAACAACACGCAACCATTCGACCTCTAATCGTGAAAAAATAGAAACAGATAAATGATATAAAGGTATACATGGATGAAGCATAACATTATGTCCACTGAGAGGTGACGTGAGAAGCAGGAAAAATGATGTGATGGCGGATAGACGATTGGATCAGAGCATCTCCAAAACTGCAGCACTTGTGGGGTGTTCCCGGTCTGCAGTGGTCAGTATCTATCAAAAGTATCTATCAAAAGTATCTATCAGCATTTATCAAAAGAAGGAACAGTGGTGAACCGGCGACAGGGTCATGGGCAGCCGAGGCTCATTGGGGAGAGAAGGCTGGCCCGTGTGATCCGATCCAACAGACGAGCTACTGTTGCTCAAATTGCTGAAGAAGTTAATGCTGGTTCCGATAGAAAGGTGTCAGAATACACAGTGCAGGACGGGTCAGGGCTGTTTTGGCAGAAAGAGAGGGGAACGAAAACAATATTAGGCATTGTGGTCATAATGCTATGCCTGATCGGTGTATACAGGCATTTGAGACTCCTTCTAAAAATGTGAAATAAACAAAATTCCTTACAGACAGGGAATATAATAATTTAATACAATAATTAATAATTAATAATAAGCGAATATAATAATTAAATTTGAAAATAAAAAAATTATACTTTTTAAAAAAAATTTTTTATATGTACCTAAAATACAATGACAAGAAAATAATAAATAAAATAATTTAAATAATTTAAATAAATTGTGGGAAACAAAATTAATGTTTGTTTATTTATTAACTCACAAAGCAACACAATTTTTAATTCTAATTTTTATGCTAATTGTTAGTAGCAATATATTATAAATGCTATATAGTTTGATATAGTCTAGCATGGCAGGATAAATTTATGAAAATGATGAAATTAATGAATGATGATCTATTCTAATCTATAAATAGATTTTCTAATCTATTCTAATCTATAAATATTTCAATTATTTCAGTGAGAGTAGTAGAATGTGCGCTGGACAGCAAACACGCTACACTTTAATGTGCGAATGCAGCGTGTGTGTGTGTTTCAGTAGAGGATGTGTGTAGGTCAGTTCCAGTTCTCCCGCTGGGTAGAACCTGGATGTGTCCGAAACCGCACAACCTACTGACTATATAGGTCATCCATCATCTTCAAACAGCCCGGTGCATTATGGGAATTCTGTATCTGCTGTGATACAACATTTGGACACGATCTATTGTCGTTGTGCTTTCAGACAAAATGGAGCACTTCCCAAAATAGTGCACTACACACATAGGGTGTGGATTTCTACATAACTCGTATCCGTGTGTGTGACCGCGTGCATGGCCTTCATGTGCCGTGGCGTTGTCCAATATCGCTCCCATGACTGATATAATTGGTCGGAATAGCTTGATGAAAAAAAGGAAATCTGTTCTGTGCACTCTATCTCTCCCTCTTTCCCTCGCCCCCATATGGTGAGTCGTATAAAAGCCCTTTGTATTCACGATCTAAAATCTTTTTATCCATGTCAGGGTGTGTGTGCGTGTGCGCGTGTGCGTGTGCGTGTGTGTGTGTGAGTAAGCAGAAAATGGTTGAGACACATTATGTTCCAGGGACCGGGGGGGACAGCTGTCGTCGGCTACAGTTGCTAATGCAGGAGCGACGTTATTGATTGTTCATTATTACAGTACGCTGAAATATTATGTTCCCTTCTGGTGTGTATTTGCATGTATGAGTTGGTGTGTGTGTGTGTGTGTTTGTGTAATAGGAGATTTCTTGATTACATTAAAGAGCTTTCATTTGATCCACTTGAGATGAAGCCTTCTGCCGTATCTGTGTATCAAACTTCAGTGATATCATCCACTATGCTGTTTTTCCTCCTCACCATGTGTGGGTTGTGTGTGAGATGAGAATTTCCTTCGAGCAATTAGTGTTAGCGGGTAAAGAATAAACAGTGTTAACATTTATTTATTAATACATTTTCTTACTTTTTAACTCACACTGCTAAGCATTCGGTTTAGTATTTGTATATATTACTTCATCTTAACAATTGTTTTTTGGTCATGACCTCTCATTTTGTTTGTTTTCCCTATTTTTCTCATAGGCGTGACGATGCAGTGGGCCCCTGAACAGACGCAGTGGGCGGAGCAGCACTATGACATCACATCCACCACTCGCTCCCCGGCACGCAAGTTCGAACCTTTCCGCAGTCAAAGGTTAACCAGTTCATCTTCAGGCACAGTGTACCATCATTCCTGGGCTAATGATGACATCTCAGCGCTGACAGCCTCCAATTTGCTAAAACGATATGCAGAACGTTACTCCACCATTTTGGACCTCCCCTGCGACAACGGACTCATCGGATACCCGGACCCTACCATTTCGGCTGGGGTAAACGGACCTAGCGTTGTTAACAGAGCTCCACCTTTGCTTACGGGCCGCAAACTGGAGGCAGAGCCCTGGCTTGAGAGCGTGTACCCTCCACTGAGCTGCGTCCCAGAACTGGTCCCCAAAGCACCGTTGAGCGTATCAGACTTGCCTGCAAGTGTGGGTAGCTCCCCTGGTGTTGGAGCCGGTAGCTTGCCAGAGTCCAGTTTCTCTAGCAGTAACTGTGGGAGCCAAACTAGTGCCCAGGAATACAGCAGCACCCTGTATAGTGCCCCTTACTTGCACTCTGTGGGACCCTATAATGGACCACTTCTCCACCCAGTTGCCTCCCATCCCAACTTGGTGCCAACGTATGGTGCTAATGCCTCACCCAGCCTTCCTACCTATGGCTACCCAAGCACTGGATACCCCTATAGTCCTCCGTCCCCTTCTGCCGCCTGCCTTTCTACCAGCATTGCACCAGCTACACCTCTACCAGCATCCAGCATGAGTGGCTACTCTTACCCAACTACCAGTCTGGCACCATTGCCTGCTAGTGTTGCAGATAATGGTTCCCCAAGTTCGGGGAGCCTCGGCAAGCCCTACTATTCAGCTGGACCAGGGGACATAAGGTCATTCGAGGAGTTTGGTTTCGGTGGTACTTCTAATTCGGACAGTCAGTCAGCGAGCAGTCCGCTCTACAGGCCACCGGGGGGAAATGAGGGCCACAAGGGAAACGGGTACGAGCAGTCGAGCGATGCACCATCTCTGGTCTTTAAACCTACCAATCCCAGTGACTCTCTCCGTAGCCTTGAGTCTCTCGCTCAAGGTACTGCTGCATCTGGACAGTGCTTTGCAGCAACCTCCTGCTCAGCCACCTCGTCGAATCTGTACTCGTCTGCCTCATCGCACACACACCTCTGCCTCGACACACACACGCCATGCTGAATCCTCACCCTCGGAAGGAGCAGTCGAAGGAGTTAGTGTTAGTGTTTTGGCTCTGAGGATGTGCACCGGCGCGCCCCCCCGGTGCTCTGGAGGGTGGCATTGCTTGAGCACAGCTGTAGGAGGTTGTTCAATTCATGGATGTGTAGTCCTTACACACACTTACATGTGTTGGCTTGTGGTTTGTGCTTGGGATGGGCTGTCCAGAGACACAGCAGAAGTAGGACTCATGGAGCTGTGGCCAGACTGAGCATGCTCTGATCGGAGGTGCTGAATAAAGGACACCCAGGGACCATTGGCTGGGGACATACACATACACAGTGTGTGCCAGTCAAAGGCGTGCCTTGAGGAACACCTCATCAGGACAAAGAGATGAATCGAATGGACAAACAGAACGGTGTAGAACTGAAGGACACAAAGCTAGACACTGAGAAATGGGGTTTATGAATGTATCGTATGTGAGTGATGAATATGCAGTATACTGTAGTGGCTACGGAAACTCAGAGGCATGATTACCCATCATTTGGTGTGAGGTTTCTCCATTCCAGACTTGGCAGACTCCCATGTTTTCTTTTCGTTAAGGGATAACTTTAGTCCGAAATCAGATGTGTCCAATTTCCCAATTACTCCAAATGTGGTTGTTAAACCCGGTCAAGTGGAGTTCACTAAATCTATCAGGCGAACATTTCTAACAAGAATCGGAAGTCTAGCTTTACGACTTTATGATAAAAGTTCTGTTGTCTCATGCTGCTTTAAATATTATAAAAGCTCATAATCTTCGGAACCGAAGAAATCACCAAATTTTAGAAGAACAATTACCTTGTGTTCACACTAACGATGAATAATATGGAAAGTTGTTTGCTATGAACGTGTGCAAGATAGAGCCAGAAATTCAACAGACAACAGTAGCACTACAGCCACAAAAGACAAGCAACACAAGTGATTTATCACTCAATAATGTGTTACACAGTTACAGGGTTACACCACATTGCGCTAAAGAAAAAATGATCCTGATTGTCCACAACTCCGTTGAAGGCACTCTATAGATTACAACCGAGATTGTGGGTGACAGATTTCTCTAAGCAGGCTACATTATCCTCATAGGGATAATCAAAACTAAAGAAGAAGAAACAAAAGGCACATGCCAAAATGCGACTGATTACATTTGAAGTGGAAAATTATTTACATCTGATTTCCCACCAACCCATGACTCATTTTAACCTCAGATACTCAGATAACCAAACCGCCAGCATTATCGGACCCGAAAATGTGTACAGTGCCTCAGATTGCTGTGTTAAGGGTTTGTCTGTGGAGTTATGTAACGAGACTATGAGTTAAATCCGATGTGTTATTCCAGCTGTGTTTAACAGTGCAGAGTCTCCCAGATGTTAAGTTGAACGGTTCATGAGCATACTCTCAACCTAGAGAGTACTCGGGCTACTCTGTGTGTGTGTGTGTGTTTTATGTGCTTCATTAAATCAGACTCGAGAAACAAGACATCCTCCTTCCATTCAAAGAGCTACAAAATTCCACAGATTTGTGTGTGTGTGTGTGTGTGTGTAATTGAGTGAGAGAGAACCTCAGGAAAGAATTTGTAAATTTGTACAGTTCCTCAGATTGTTGTGTTGAGGGTTTGTGTGCTAGTGTTTTGTTAAGGCTTTCTGTATACCCGAAAAATAGTGCCACGTTTATGTATCTCCAAGCAAGTAGTGCAAATGGAGCCGTTTCGCTGAATGTACAAAGACATTATACCAAGTTGCTACAAAAACTTATGCCAGAGTGTCCGTTTCTTTATTGATCCGATTTGGGTTTTAATATATTCACCGATCGGGCTGCGTGATTCGATTTACACATACACAGATCGGGCATAACATTATGACCACCTGCCTAATATTAGTGTTAGTTCCCCTTTAGCTGCCGAAACAGTCCTGACCCGTCCTGCACTGTGTATTCTGACCCCTTTTTATCGGAACCAGCATTAACTTCTTCAGCAATCTGAGCAACAGTAGCTCGTCTGTTGGATCGGAACACACGGGCCAGCCCATGACCCTGTCACCGGTTCACCACTGTTCCTTCCTTGGACCACTTTTGATAGATACTGACCACTGCAGACCAGAAACAACCCCACAAGAGCTGCAGTTTTTGAGATGCTCTGACCAAGTCGTCTATCTGCCATCACAATTTGGCCCTTGGTCAAACTCCCTCAAATCCTTACGCTTGTCCATTTTTCCTGCTTCTAACATCAACTTTGAGGACAAAATGTTGACTTGCTGCCTAATATATCCCACCCACTAACAGGTGCCATGATGAGGAGATCATCAGTCTTATTCACGTCACCTCTCAGTGGTCATAATGTTATGCCTGACATTATAGAAAAAGTGAGCGTGTATTAGATCTGCACAAGGACTAGGACTAGGACAGTCATCATCCTTTTATATTATTTTATATTATGTGATTTTAATTCATTAAGAACAGATTTTTTTCAATGGTTTTGTGCACTGAAAAAAATGAACATGTGGTCAGTCAGATTTTAGAAAAAATATTACATATAGTTTTAACGTGATTTCATCGCTTATGCTAAACTTCATTTAAACACGTGTTTAATGACTATATCGAAAGCTGTACAGTGAGAGTGATCAATTCACGTAGAGTGTGAAATCTCACGAGGATGTTGCCAAAGATTGGATCTACTGTATAACCATAATACTAAATGTGTACCTATGTGGTTGAAACACTAGCATCGTGGGTTCGAGTCTCAGCTCAGGTGCAAGCATGAGTTACATCCTGGATCATTAAAGGATTCAATGTCATGAATATACACAAAATATCTGATGTTATTGAACCAGGGGTTGAATCTATTAAAAAATTACATTGGTTGCTAAGGGCAACCCCTTAACATGATCACGATGCTTCCTCCACCATGCTTCATTCTGAGGGGTTCATTTAGTGGCTTCATGATACCTATTCAGTGGAATTACACAAATCAGGATGTGTTTTTATATAAATAACACACTTTATATAAATAACACACCACCGTGTCGTGGATTATTTTACTTTAACAGCATGACTCCATGTGCTTCCTTACACCTCTTACGCCTTCTGACCGATCCGAGTCAAGAAGATTGTTTGATGAAATAAATATAAATGCACATATTCTGCATCACAGGAGCAAGAGGACATGGGGGTAAGTTCTACGGAGTCAGGTTGAGGGGGATTTCCATCCAGAGGATTCACTGACCCAGAGGTCAGTTCATGATATGTCTGTAAACGTGGTCCAAACTGTAGTTATCAAAATATTGCGTTATGAAACATGACTGAAGCAAAAGTCCAAAACGTGCACCGTAGCCTCGAGAAGGCTTAGAAAACTCTGCAAACAATCAATATCTGGCAACCTGGGTTAAACCCACAAAATACTGGTGTAAACAGACAACAGACAGAGGAATAGGAAATAGTAAATACTGTAACTGAAACTCGGCGTGTCGGGGAGAGACTTCACAAGCTACAGAGAAATGCTTTGAGGCAGGAAGTTCATAACAGGAAGCCGGCAAAACAGACCATCAGGAGACAGTAACGGGGGGTGGGGGATGGGGGTACATCTTATTTATTTAAATGTTGTTTACTATCCTCGTTTCTTGGCTCCGCCCTTTGAGGATGCAAGGGAAGAGAACAGTGTTTGAAAAACATCTATAGCATAAGGGCATGAGGGAAATAGAAAATACTGGATATATATATATATATATATATATATATGTATAGAAACAGCCTTTATTTGTTGGGGTCAAAGCGCAGGTTCAGCCATGATACAGCACCCCTGGAGCAGAGAGGGTTAAGGGCCCAACAGTGGCAACTTGGCAGTGCTGGGGCTTGAACCCCTGATCAACGACCCAGAGCCTTAACCACTTGAGCCACCACCACCCATATATATATATATATCAGGTATGTATATTAGGCATAACATATATATCGATCAGGCATAACATTATGACCAGTGAGAGGTGACGTGAATAAGACTGATGATCTCCTCATCATGGCACCTGTTAGTGGGTGGGATATATTAGGCAGCAAGTCAACATTTTGTCCTCAAAGTTGATGTTAGAAGCAGGAAAAATGGACAAGAGTAAGGATTTGAGGGAGTGGATGCACTGGATCAGAGCATCTCCAAAACTGCAGCTCTTGTGGGGTGTTCCCGGTCTGCAGTGGTCAGTATCTATCAAAAGTGTTCCAAGGAAGGAACAGTGGTGAACTGGCGACAGGCTCATGGACGGTCAAGGCTGGCCCGTGTGATCCGATCCAACAGATGAGCTACTGTTGCTCAAATTGCTGAAGAAGTTAATGCTGGTTCTGATAGAAAGGGGTCAGAATACACAGTGCAGGACGGGTCAGGGCTGTTTTGGCAGCAAAAGGGGAACCAACACAATATTAGACAGGTGGTCATAATTTTATGCCTGATCAGTGTATATACATATATATATATATATATATTTATATATATAGTTGATACTGTCTCCTGGAAACTGAGGCTATAATTCAACAGTGCAGTCTAACATAACTCTTAAATAAGACACCCACACACACACAGCGCTCGATTACTCCATGTTCATTAAGCTGAACCACGATGCAGTTACAGCTCACTTACACACACACACACACACACACACATACACACACACACACACACACATACACACACACACACACACACAGTTTCAGGAACACTGACTTTTACACTCAATCTGCTTCAGTACACTTACATTTCTTTATTTTTAAAATCGGATCCAGTAAAAAAAAATTCTTTCTTTCTTTCTTTCTTTCTTTCTTTCTTTCTTTCTTTCTTTCTTTCTTTCTTTCTTTCTTTCTTTCTTTCTTTCTTTCTTCCTTCCTTCCTTCCTTCCTTCCTTCCTTCCTTCCTTCCTTCCTTCCTTCCTTCCTTTCTTTCTTTCTTTCTTTCCACTGCACAACAATTAAAGTGCTGCAGAGTGCTAATCCTCAGTAAGTGCCCTTAAATGGACAGGATATGTAAATGACAGTAAAATGCACAAAGCCAGTACAGGAAGTAAAGAAGCAGGAATAAATTATGTAAATCTGAGCGTCTGAAAGCCTAATGTCTCTGTAATAAGCGCAATGTGTTGCTGTATTTTTGCAGTACAGTTATTAGTGACAGCTGCTTATGTCTCTCTCTCTGTCTGTCTGTCTCTCTCTGTCTCTTTCTGTCTCTGCCTCTCTCGCTGTCTCTCTCTGTGTCTCTCTTTCACTGTCTCTCTCTCTCTCTGTTTTTGTCTCACTCTCTCTGTCTCTTTCTCTGTCTGTCTATTACTCTTTCTATCTCTCTCTCTATCTCCCCCCCCCTCTGTCTGCCTGTCTCTTCCGCTGTCTCTCTTGCCGTCTCTCTCTCTCTCTCTCTCTCTCTCTCTCTCTCCTCCGTGTTGATGGCTTTGACACGGGGCGAATGATTAAATGCCAGAAGCTTTGCTGGACGCTGCTACATTTGTAGAGTAATTATATGACACTAACTATAGGAATGCTATTTAATTAATGTCTACGCATGTGTGTGTCTGTGTGTGTGTCTGTGTGTGTGTGTGTGTAAGAATGTAAATGAAGAATCGATAGATACTTTAATGTACCATGCTGCTTAAAATGGGCTACAGCTCAGCAAAGACTGCACATAAACCACACACACACACACACACACACACACGAAAACCACACCGTCCAACTGGCCATTAGTTGACACCATTCAGCAAATTCGCTGTAATTGGAATCAACATGTTTTGTATTTGTGTGTGACCTCCTGCTTGTTTTCTTCCTCATGTCTTTAAAAGCTGCTCTCAACAAATCTGAAATGTCTGCCTCTGACCCAGAACCTGGAAGAGGGGAAAAATAGCAGATCCCCGTCTCATCAGACGAGACTGCATCTCTCTCTCTCTCTCTCTCTCTGCTTCTGACCTCTCCATGGAGACCGCCAACTAAAAATATGCCCATTCATCCGAGTTAGACGTACGTTAAAGCCGTTATGATGTACTGAACACAGACGAGAGTCTCAGACGCACTGGCCGGATTTCAGTAACGTCTCAGTCACTCCTCATGTACATTACAGCCTTTGTTTCAGCTAGATAGATAGATAGATAGATAGATAGATAGATAGATAGATAGATAGATAGATAGATAGATAGATAGAAATTGTTAAGAATAGAAATTTCAGGAGAATATTAATCAGAGCAAAAATTAATTAATTCCTGTAACAGTAGACACCTGACACCTGATTGGTCTGTTGTGTTGCCAAGCAACAAGAAAGAGGCGGAGCCACTGAGCTGTTTACACTTAACAGTGAAACCAAGTGTTTAATGGGAGGGAATTCGGTATAACATCAGACTTTTATAACCAATTTATGCAAAACTCCATATTTTTTTCTTTAAAAACCGACTTCTTTTTCTTCATCATCTTTTTCTTCTTCTTCTTCTTCTTCTTCTTCTTCTTCTTCTTCCTCTTCTTCCTCTTCTTCTTCTCGTCTGTGGTGTTGTTCTCTTCTTACAGGTACACTACTTCATGACTTTCTCCACCCCGGCTCTCTCCTGTCATCAGATTGTGTGTGATTTTAAATTGACCGTCTCCTCTCTCTCTCTGTCTGTCGCTCTCTCTTTCCCTCACACACACACCCACACACACACACACACACACACACTCTCTTCTTTTCAGGGTCTGGCCTAAAAACAAGACAGAAGTGTGTATGGCTCTGACAATAACAGCTATCTGTCTATGTGATGGCTGTGAAATTCAGAGGGAAGAAAAAAAATCTCGCAAGGCCGTGAGCGCAGACGAGAGACGAGTTCTTCATCCACCAAGCTGAAGGACGAAAAATACAGTGTAGAGAAGCGGGACGTGATCACACTCACACGCTAAACATGACGTTTTTATGTTCATATGAATCGTAGCTAATTGAAACCACACAGAATTTAATGACGGAGCACTCTTTCATCCCGTGAACTTTACGGCTAATCTCTGAAATGCTTGCTAGCATCAAAAATGCTAATTGCTAGCCCTCCTTACAGCGTACATAGCAGCGGATAGAGAGTCTCTGGTCAAAAAAGAATGCTAATTGTTAGACACGTACGTAGCAGCAGATAGAAAGTCTCTGGTCAAAAAGACTGCTAATCGCTAGCCATCCTGACAGCGTACATAGCAGCTGATAGAGAGTTTCTGGTCAAAAAAGAATGCTAATTGCTAGCCATCCTGACAGCGTACATATGTAGCAGCTGATAGAGAGTCTCTGGTCAAAAAACAATGCTGATCGCTAGCCATTCTGACAGCTTACGTACGTACGTAGCAGCGGATAGAGAGTCTCTGGTCAAAAAAAATGCTAATTACTAGCCGTTCTGACAGCATATGTAGCAGGAGATAGAGAGTCTCTGGTCAAAACAATGTTGATCGCTAGCCATCCTGACAGCGTATGTACATAGCAGCAGGTAGAGAGTCTCTAGTCAAAAAGAATGCTAAATGCTAGCCGTCCTGACAGCGTACGTAGCAGTGGACAGAGAGTCTCTGGTCTCTATGTTCTAGGTGTAACGTCTGTAAAAGTTTCATAAAAAACACGTCACCTTTAGACTTTATAAATCAGTGACTTCAGACGTGAAAGTAGCGAGTGAAAGTATTTAAAAGGCTCCAGTGCGGTAGCGACGTAATTAACGCCGCTTTTGTGTCGCTGAACCAATGTCCCCACGTGCGATCCGGTTTAGCGTCTCACCGCTTTCATTGGATTTCCGCCTGGAGTCTGGCATCTGCTGGGAAATAATTTGTCTCTTTTGTGTCTATTAGCTTTGCTTCTTTCCTGCCGCGCTGTAGATTAATCATCGTTGGCTTAGCGCGTGTGGCAGCGGCGTATCGATTACCTGCCCGCCGTTCGGCCCTGAAACCATTATAAATCCTGGCTGAAATTAGCGGGAATCTGGGATCATCGATTTTTTTTTCATTTAGGTAGTGTAAAAAACAAACAGCTCTAATGTCCAGGGTTTGTGTGTGTGTGTGTGTGTGTGTGCGATCCATCAGGTGTCTCTGGAGTCACATTACACAGCTAATGGCCTGAGTCGGCTTGGTTATTGCCCTAATCCAACACTGTGAGATCATTTAAACACACTGACCGTCCGCGGCGGCTCTGATCTTACCCACACGCATTCACACAAACACACGCTTCCATATTCCTATCCTCGTGAGGACCTTGCTATAATTAATAATGGAGCTAATTCAAATAAAAATAAATAAAAAAAGAAGGATGTTGTCCACATGTCTCTTCAGTGGCTAGATATAAAAATGTAAAAACATGGCAACACACTTAACACACACATGACCACACACACGTACACACATATACACACACACACACACACACACACGGGTAGAGAGTTCTAAAGAGAGAGATGTGGCTGTCGAGGTTTATATCATGTATCCACTGACCCCTTCGCCATTTCAGCCTCAGGCCGTTCTCTCTCTCTCTCTCTCTCTCTCTCTCTCTCTCTGTGTCTCTGTCTGTCTCTCTTTGTCTCTCTTTCACTCTCTCTGTATGTCTCTGTCTCTCTCTCTCTCTCTCTCTCTTTCTTTCTCTCTCTCTCTTTCACTATCTCTGTTTGTCTCTGTTTCTCTCTCTATGTTTCACTCTCCCTCTCTCTCCCCTTTCTCTCTCCCCTTTCTTTCTCTCTCTCTCTCTCTCTCTCTCTCTCTCTCTCTCCCTCTGTCTTTCTCCCTCTCTTCCTCTTTCCTCTCCCTTTCTTCCTCTCTCTCTAACTCTCTCTCTCTCTCTCTCTCTCTCTCTCTCTATCTATCTCGATCTCTCTCCGTCTAAATGCCATCACAGAGAAGAACATTCTGACGGTCAACCTTGTGACTGACCCGAGACTCAACAGGTGCTCCATGCACAGGATACGCTGTTTTGTGTGTGTGTGTGTGTGTGTGTGTGTAAATATTTATCCATGCATCATCTCTTACGCAAGTAGACGTTTCGCAATTAACAATCAACAAATGCAGCCTCTTATCAAAAAAATATATTAAACAATAAGCTTTAAACTAAAGTAACATACCTGCAGTGCTTTAGATTAACATACTGCATATTAAAGAGCGGTCATGTGACTGAGTCATGTGACTGCAGAACATATAGCTTTTTAATACTTTTTTTATTTATATTAAAATGAAAATATATTTTCGAAAAAAGTCTCTGGACATGTCCACGTTGTATTTTTTTTTTTTTGGAGATAATTACAGCACATCCCTCTTATTGCAGAATGGCCGCTGAATGATAATGAGCACGACGAGTGCGGCTACTGCATATGCAAATCTAGGCCTCGGACTCCAGATCTCCGAATTAGCATACCATCTGAATTCAGTTAACGCGCTGAATCAAGAGGTCAACGTGTGTGTGTGTGTGTGTGTGGTAGAGAGTGAAAAGAGAAAAGGGAATATAATGTTGATGGTGTGTGTGTGTGTGTGTGTGTGTGTGTGTGTGTGTGAGTGAGTGAGAGAGAGAGAGAGACAGAGAGAGAGAGAGAGGAGTCAGAAAGTCAAGTGGGGTTGACTGCTGTAGTGACCCTCTCCCCTTTCTATGTAAAATTAAAACACAACAGTATAATGGTTGGTCTTCGTGCGAGTCTGAAACACAGTGTTCATCTCGGCTGGAGCGGGAAAAGGAACAGGAACAGGAAAGGGGCATGCTGTTAGAGGGTTTTATCACCTAGTGAGGCCTGATGTCAGTTTTTATTCTCTTATATCACAGTTATTTTATCCATTTACCGTTACATATACATAACAAATGAGTTCCGGTTATGAGTTGCATACAGTTAGGTGGTCACTTTTTTCTCTGTAAATGAATGAACCATAAGCTTAAAATGACATTTACGGCATTTAGTAGACGCCCTCATCCAGAGCGACTTACTTTCTCTTTTCTCATCTCATTTTATACCATTGAGGGTTAAGGGTCTTAGTCAAGACGCTCAGCAGTGGCAGCTTGCTTATAGATTATAGCTTATAGATTATACACAGATCAGGCATAACATTATGACCACCGAGAGGTGCCGTGAATAAGACTGATGATCTTATATATTGTATCTTATATCTTATGATCGGATATATTAGGCAGCAAGTCAACATTTTGTCCTCAAAGTTGATGTGTTAGAAGCAGTAAAAATGGTCAAGCGTAAGGATTTGAGCTTTGAGTTTGACGAAGGGCCAAATTGTGATGGAGGATAGACCACTGGATCAGAGCATCTCCAAAACTGCAGCTCTTGAGGAGGTGTTCCTGGTCTGCAGTGGTCAGTATCTATTAAAAGTGGTCAAAGGAAGGAACAATGGTGAACCGGCGACAGGGTCATGGGCGGTCAAGGCTCATTGGGGAGTGAAGGCTGGACCGTGTGATCCGATCCAACAGACGAGCTACTGCTGCTCAAACTGCTGAAGAAGTTAATGCTGGTTCTGATAGAAAGGTGTCAGAATACACAGTGCAGGACGGGTCAGGGCTGTTCTGGCAATATTAAGCAGGTGGTCATAATGTTATGCCTGGTCGATGTATAAACCTGCACTGTCAGAGCTGCTGCAGTAGAGAATGAATCCACGCCTTCTAACCAATCAGAATCGAGCGTCCCACAGCACTGAACCAGGTATAGTCTAACAGTCATAGCTTGCCTTTAATCATATATTAATCCTATATTATAAATTCTGAGAATACGGACTGATCATTCTCATACTAGCAAATTCGTAACATTTCACATTCATATGAGAAGATTAAAAATGGATGGGTACGGGTAGCGTACCCCCCGACTTTATTCAAATAAGACTGATGATTTTATTCTTATTGCATGTTTAATGTGAAGCTCGGAGAAAGCGCGATAGAAAGCGAATGTTATCGCCAGGTATGACAAATGAATACAGAAGAAAACTGGAGGATAAAAATGTCGGCCGTTATTAAGGAAGTGCGTCAGGAGCGTACTGTACACGTACACGAGAGTGTAATTTCGAGCTTGGGGAGTTTAGCTTCGGTGTGTGAGAAACGTAAAGAAAATTGACTTTCTGACCAGCGAATGGACCTCACAAGTCATTGTGTGACATTTCTGTACTTATGAGAATATCACAGCCGTGTGTGTGTGTGTGTGTGAGTGTGTTTGCATATACTTGGAGAAATGATTGCTAAACACACATGCTCGCTCACGTGCACACACTGATGACCATCACAACTAATATTAATTATGTTTGCAATTAATTGCGTATTTTATCTTTATTGTTTAATTGCCTCCATAAAAGAGAGCATTACCAAACAGAATCTATGAGCCGTTATAATCAGGGTGAGCAGTGAAGAGAGAATGTAATTACTAGGCCTTGGAGCAAAATATGCACACACACACACACACACACAAGCATGCAGGTCTCACAATGAGCCGAACTAGTGAATCAAAAGCACCCCCCTAGCCCTTTAAACGCAAATGAATCGATCGTTTAGCGATGATAAAA